>NC_072735.1:144058260-144113308 GCF_026930045.1 Uloborus diversus | reverse complement strand
AGAAGCTTCCAGAGTCCGGATGGGATGGCGATCCACACGGGTTGCTAAATGGGCGGCCTCGTATCTCATCGCATACACCAAAGCAGATTTCAGGTCGTTTACATCCGCCATCCGGAGGGCTTTCTGGATTTCAAGATTCCGAACTCCGTCGATGAAGTAGTTGAGTGCCAAGTTGTCTCGAACATCTGCAGGACAGTCGCAAAACGCAAGATGAGACAGTCTCTCGACGTCCGCCGCTAGCTCTTGCAGGGTTTCCCCGGTTTTCTGGAAACGGGACTTTAACTGGAGTCGGCTGAAATCTTTCTGGCACTTCTCGCCGAAGCGAAGCTCCAACGCAGATGTGAGGGCGGCGAAATCCAGGCGTTGGCTGTCCGGAAGGGTTTGAAGAATATCCGCTGCGTCACCTCTCAGGGATGCTGCAAGATGACAGGACTTGGTAACCGAGTCCCATCCATTTGCTTCGGAAACTATCAGGAATTGGGTCTTGTACACTTGCCACGAAGATTTGATGTCAAATGCGGCGAGCTTAATTGACGGTCGTGTAGCCGAATGCACAACGTCAGCAGAACCGCTTCCAAGCGTCACCAATTTCCTTTCCAGGTCTTTAAAGATGTCTTCTTTAAGTTGATGAAATTTTCTATCTTCTTCTTCCAATTTATTTTCTACAGCATTGCATCGGCCTTAAACGGTACTCAATTTTTCTTCAAATTTATCTTCGATTTTATTTTCTACTGCGATGAATCGGCCTTCAACTGCCTCAAACTTTCCTTCAATAGCATCAACTCGATGCTCTATCTCATTAAATTTATTTTCCATCACAGTCTTTACCGAAGTAAGATCGTTTTTAATTTCCTCTTGGTTAGAAGCTAGGTCATTTTTCAGCACCGTTAAATCACTTTTCAATTGTTCTTGATTAGCCGCCAATTCATTTTTCAATTGTACTTGATTTGCAGTCAATTCATTTTTTAATTGGCCTTGATTTGCCGTAAAACTTGCAGTCAAATCACTTTTTAATTGGTCTTGATTAGCCGCCATATCATTTTTTAATTGTTCTTGATTAGCCGCCAAACTTTCAGTCAAGTCACTTTTCACAGCATTAATTGCATCCAGAAGTTGTTTTAATTTATCATCCATTGCGCGAGTAATCACCATAAAAATAAAGTCAAAATTCAAACAGTCTTTATGAAAAAATGTCCAAAGTCCCACTTACTTCAAGAAAGTCCTAAAGAGGCCCCACGTTGGGCGTCAAAATGTTAAAGGTTCTGGTGCGACTTCCAACTTTCTTGAAAGGACGACACAGTTCTTGATAAAAACACAGGAGCTTTATTTACACTATGTACAGGAGAGATCGTTAACAACTGCTAAATTAATCATCAGCAATTAAGCAAATATCACACAACACCGTAAACTCAACGGTTACACACGTATTTACTTCCAAATACGAAAACAGCACAGCGAAATGCCTCGCAATAACTGAGCAATAAACAGAGCTAATACACTCTCAGTACAAATTCTCAATCGAAACTCAACTTTTTATCATGCGTAACGGCTTTTTATAACATCGAAAAGTTTCCACAATTTTCCAAATGCTTCTAGTATCTTCTTTTCATTCACAAACCTTATCAATGAAAAATAAGGGACCGTATACCTAAGCCGAATGTATAGGGGCTGTATATTCATTACAGGAAACTATTTACAGATTACGTTACCACAATACTTTTAGATGAAAGATAATTCAGTAAACGCCTAATTTGGCTAGATTACGACAAATTAATCACAAAAATAATTACTATTTACAGAATTTGTAACAATATGATATTGCAAAGACAGATTTTGTGCAATTATAAGTATAGCTATAAAAGTCACAATTCCATTCAATCCTCTTTATTTTGCAGGTAGAAAGCTTTCAAACTTTGTTATCATTTGCATCACAAGATTATAATTGCGATTAAATTTAATTCAATGTACAATTATTTCTCTACTTTTAATGTAAATGTGCCATGGGAGCAGTTAGAAACGAATTAACGGTGCCTCGCTGTTGTTCCCTCATAGCAAAATTAACTAAACAACTGCCATTATCAGATAAATGGAAGAAACTGTTAAAAATTTTTGCTGCATTTTTAACCTTTTTTATCAGTATTTTACGCCAGAACCTGAAATCTTTTAATGAAGTCTAACTTTTGCAGTGTCTGAATATTTCTCAACACTATTTTCCGCTCAACTTTATTTTTCTTGAGAAGAGCTTTTCTGTCTTTTTTTTTTTCTTTTGATACATATTTTTACATTTATTACTGTTTAGAATCTCTTAATTTTTTTTCAATCAAAATTTATATTGCACTTTCAATTTATTTTTGTTAGTATTTTAAGCTAGAACCTTAACTCTTTAAAGGCTTCAAAGACCAAAGCTATCGCAGTGCTGCATATTTATCCATACTATTTTCCGCCCTTCTGCTCAACTCTGATATCGAACTAAAGATTCATTAAATGTGAGTCATGCATAAGGATCAATGGCTTACTATTGTTACAAACAAATATCCCCATCCTTTCTTATTCCGCTCCCCATTCCCACAGGAAAAGGATACAGTGCATTTGCCGGAATTGTTATTCTACAAACCACGGAAAATGTTCCGGGACACATTGTGCTTCCATATGTTACGCTAAAGAAACTATTTTGCCATCAATGAAACAACGAACTAAAAATGACGCTATTCATTTCTTTCTATCTATTGGATGCATTCTTTCAAAGCGTTATTTGCCGATCCAACTCCAGTCTGTTTCTACATTTTACTAATTAGTTGAATTTTGCAAGACTTTTGTGTAATTGTTATTTAATTGCTTGCGTTTGTTTCATAAAAACAATTTTAAAAACTAGCAGTAAAAAAAAATATATTTGGCTGCCATTATTTGTTCCGTTTATGAGCAATTCTTTTATTTTATTACATATAATGTAACACTTAATATTATATAAATAAAAACTGAGCGTATGTACCTATGTATGTAACCGATTTACTTTTCCCGCCAGTGAACTAACCATCGAACCAGTTATCAATTTCGTAATTTTCTCGTCTTTACGTTAGGCTATTTAACATAATCCTCCGACAATAGTTAGCGGAGAATTGAAAAATAGATATTAATTTTGATACTTAGATCTCGAAATAAAATCCCTATTTTTGAAGGCTTTCCTCTATTGTTATTATTAAAATTATTAGTCAGTGCTTCATCTCAATTTTCCGTAATAGTACTTTTATTAAAATTTGTAGAGTGAATAAAATCATTGAGAAGAAAGATCTGTGGCCATTTTTTGTCTCGAATATGAACAAATAAAATTATGGCTTTAGTTTTGAGGCTCTTCCTGTAATCGGGGGATCTAAAATGTTTCCTCTTTGGTTATTTTTCCGCAATCCGTCGCAAAATTTCACTGTTTTTTTAAAGCTTGTTTGTTGAACACGCGTCAATTGAAATAACTATTATTTTCAAAGTAAACCATGCAAAGCCCGGCGACGCAGCTAGTATAAATATAACTATTGAAATTTGAAGTATTTCAAGTCTAATGACCATTTAAAATGAAAGCCAATGGAAATGAGAAGAATGAAATAGTTAGCACAAAAGCAAGACATTAACTTTTCGGATTCTGTTTTTAGGGTGGCTCTCATGAATTGAGCTGTGACTTTGACAATAATTACCTCTTTTTGAGGTAATAGGGAAGTGTAACTGGCACTGAATTGAGCTGAGTATTTCCGTTGTAGTTCAAAGAAAGTATTTCTACTTAAATCCGCACTAATTGCACGCCCCTTTTTTGCTGAATTCCCCAAAAAGAAGAAAATATTTTCAAGGTCAAAGCTCAATCAGAATTACACTACAACGTAAAACAAATGTCAGATTTCCGAAAGTTTGCTAAAAGTTTTGTTGATCAACTACAGCGGAAGTCAGAATTATAAGGACAGCAGAAAATTGCAGGGAAAAAATCTAAATTAAATTCTGTGATATTTATGCACAACATGATGTTTTATGCTAAAAACCATCGTGGAATGCCGAAAATTTAAAAATACGAAATAAATTTTTTCCCCTTGATTAATAAAAAACGTCATTGCTAAATCTGGACAAAATTATAAAGACAATGAGCGTATTGCTTATTTCCCAGATAAACCCTAGTACTCGGTAATATCCCCCTTTTACTTCAATTACTTTTATCAGTCTTAATGTCATGGAAGTAGAAAAACGTTCTTGGAAATTTTTATCCCGCCTTTTTCGATAGATAAAATGAGTTCCTGCTAGCTTCGACATGGAATACCATTTTTTAAATACTTTGGGTGCCAAAGTGCCTCACGAGGTTTCCATTAAACTTAGATCGAGCGTTTTTCCGGCTAGTACAGAAGTTTCACGAAATAAGCATCAAACAATGATTTTGAGGTTTGAGAAAAATGTAATTATTGTAAGTGCTCCAATAGTCGGCCAGTCTCCAGTAATTGGCCACAAGAACATAACACTGCTTATAAATAGCATGTCCCAGCTAAAAAAAATCTGCAGAAAATCTTTTAAAAAAATCTGCAGAAAATATAAGCATATTTGGAACATGCTTTCTAAAGAAAATCTGCAGATTTTATCTGTAGATTTTTTGCAGAAAGCGTGTTCCAAATATGCTCAAATTTTCTGCAGATTTTGTGAAGAAAGCATGTTTCAAATATACTTAAATATTCTGCAGAAAATCTGTAGATAAACTGCAAAAAATGGACCCAGCAAATTAAAAATAGTAAATAACAATTAATAACAAATGAAATTAATGCAATAAAAATCCGAAAACATTTTTAATTTTAAGTTTCGACATTTCTTTAATAAAAATGAGTAAATTCACTACAGAATGGTGTTTCATGTTTGTTTAATAAACATATAATTAAAACTTGAAGTACTCCTCCAAAATGAAAATTTAAATTTTATTAAATTGGAGCTTACGCAAATTGAAATAATTAAACCAAATTTGTCACAAAAATACATCGCTATGATTGTAAAATTAGTATTAAGTTTCAAGACGAAATAATAAATAGAACTATTTGTAAAAATTAAAAATTTCGAAAAATTCCTCCAAATCGACCACGTGGTGGAAAGTAATTAAGTTAATTAGGCTGGTTATTACCGAGACATCGTAACACAATTTTTTTTATTAATAGATATTGACAACGTAAATGTTCGCTCAAAATTTTAAGTCAATCGGTGAAAAAATAAAATTTTCAAAAATTAAAAATCTCCGATTAGGCATAACGTTTCAAGCTAACCCTAATATACTAATACACTTATTAAATAAAAGTTAATTTAATCAAATAATAATTGGTGAATTTTAAAGTGTCTTACCTTTTTGTGAACCGAGGCATAAATCCAAGATTTTTTTTATGGGTTTCCAATGATGAAACTTGAAATTTCCCTAATTATTTGTTTCCGTGACGGAGCAAAAAAACAATACGAGTCACCTGGTCGAGGGGTCATCTACTCTCGTAGCCTTGTGGCACCCGAATATTGCGGGACGCACCGAGGCCTCCGAGGACGGTAAGAGGCTTGGCGTTCGGTGCGTTTGTACTTGAACGGCGCGCCGTTCGAGAACATTATTTCAAGTCATATTTGTTCTTATTTATTTTCAATTTCCTGATTTTTCTCCAAGTGAGACAAATTTGACTCTGTTCTAATCCGTATCCTTCTTGAAATTGACATTTTTGAAAGCCCTTTCAAACCATGTAATAACTTGCGTTATTCAATATCGTTTTGTTTTCAAAATAAATAAATAAATAAAGAAAGAAAGAAATTATGTATTGTAATTTCACTTTTATTTGATTTAAATCATGCACTTATATTAAAATTGATTTTCATGTCATATTATTTGTATAATACAATAAACAGACATTTTTTATTTGGTAAATGTTTCAAACGTGTTAAAATGCTTTTAAATTTCAATTTAAGTTGTCAAAATATAAATCAAAGTTCTTGGGGGGGAAAGTTAGAGTTATTTATTACTGATTTTAATTAGAAAAACAAAGAAATGTGTTTAATTTTCTAAAAACTGAAAAAAATATAAAAAAAATTTAAAGTGTGAAAAACTTTTATGCTGTAATAAAACTTTGAAAAATAATTTAAATTGAAATACAGATTTCTTTTTGATGACCATAAAATATCTACAAACGTGCGAACTATTTAGAGAAAACTGTAAGAGAATTTTTTGTATAGATTTTCTGTAGATCTAATTGAAGAAAATTTGCAGATTTTTTTTACCTTCAAATAATTTGCAGAATATTAAGAGAAAACTAAAAAGAAAACTTTTTTGTGTGGATTTTCTGCAGATTATTTTGAAGAAAAAATGCAGATTTTGCTTGTCTTCTAAAAATCTGCAGAAATCTTGAAAAATACTTCAAAAAAAATTTATTTCTTCAGATTTTCTGAAGATTATTTTTAGCTGGGGTGTATCACGAAAAATTGGACATGATGCATTCCCACATTCACTTACCTATCCCTAAGTATCATCCAATAAAAGTGAAGTTGTGGGTACCTTTTATTAAGTAGAAATGAGTCATTTTATTTAAAATTGTGAGCCCCTCATCCTAGTTTATGATTCTGGTATTTTTTTTTTTTCCTTTTTTTGTTAAGAAGACACATCATCTTTAAATGTTAAGTACCTTTCTCTTTTTCGTTCTACTGTAAATCTGCTTTTACTTTTGTTTTAATGGATTGTATAACATAACGTTTCAATGAAAAAATAAACTCCTTCTTGGACTGAATTATTTTTAGAGGGGTGGGCGACAACTGGGTACTGAATTCTTATGCATTTCCAATAGTCGGCTACAGCAGTTTGATCACTGGTCCTATACTGTTTAGTTGATACACCCTATCAGTCGACTATGTACGTAATATGGACTTTCTAATATTCATCAAATAGTAATTAAAATAAAGTATTGACACAGTGACAATTTAGCTGTTTTGAGTAAAAACTGCCTTTCTAACGTTATTTATTTTAAAGAAAATTTTAAAATTTTGTGCCTTAACTTTTTTGACAAAAACAGTCGCTTCATCATTTTATACTGATTCTCATGTTATTTTTAGTTTAGAATTCGTTAAAAAAAAGGAAAGAAAAGGAAAAAACTTGGAAACAGTTTGTAATTTCAATCCGTCGTTGCGTTTAGAATATAAGTTCTAACACTCGACTTGTCATTAAAAAATGGTAATTTATCGGGGGGGGGGGGGGTTATTATCAAATCATGATACGTTGATAAAAATAATAAAACAAATGATCTGATTGCAATTAGTGTTCAATCGCAATAAATTAACATTCCTATTGTAAGGAATTAATGTAATACTGCAATAGTTACGTTAGCTCAAATTATTTCGATGAGCATTAATCTTGTGATTATTGTTTCTATTGCTAATTTCGCTAAACTATTTGCTTCACCAAAGGTTCAAGAAACCTGTATTCTATTCATACGAATTATTCCGAATGTGGTACCACTTCTTATTACTGCTTCTAATCAAATATTCAATTCACTGGGTTTTATTCACAAGGAAATCAAAATGTACTTCTTGTTTAATAGTATATGCTGATTTTTTTTTTCAAAATAACATGGTTTCAAAGTTGAATTAAGTTGTTACCCACTCCATTTTAGTGTATTCATTATTTACTAATTTTCTTTGTAAGAGCTGTAAGATTATCTTCATGACATCCCTCATTTCTCAATTTAAATTTACCCACATACAGATCAGTCATTTGGGCAATCAAGGATTTTAAAAACATAATTTGGTTACGTATTTTTGTTTGTATTTTGATCCTTTTTTCCTATAAAATGCATTGAATTCATACCTTTGCTTCCCCCCCCCCCATCCCAGAAAAACTTTGAAAATATGAATCTGCCAACATAATTCGTCTTTCTCTAGTTCGGTCACAACAAAAGTACCTCCTTTATGATAAATTTTGTTTTAGATGTGCCCAACGATTGCGAATGTTTCAAGTACTTTTCGAAGGGATATTTACTTGCCTTGTTTTGAGGCGATATTGTTTCCAAAACTACAATTTTAATTTTATGTTCCGCATGTTGAAGTTTCGTTGTAATGAACATGCACCAATCAAATGTCAATCATATCGATCATAATATCTATTAACATTTTTATTCAGTCTTTATCTTAGCATGCACAGTTAATACAGAAACCTTTTTGCGCCAGGGATGGGGAGGGGGTTGATCCAAGTTCTCATGTTTGCAAAATTCCTTTCCCTAAAAATTACAAACTCGATTGAACCCGGGTTATTTCCATTCTTTAATTTCTATTTCCGCAGTATACGATACCACTTTAGTAAGTGATGTAGAAGATAAATAATAAATAACAGAATTTTTGTTTAAATACTAAGTTCTTTTCATAATGCACTCAAAATGAGAAAAAAACTTTTCTGGTTCAGAAAGGACAATTTAAGTATTCCTGTAGTTTTCAATTATTCCAAGAAAAAGACTTCTCAAACGAAGAAAAGTGCGAATCAAGTCTTGTAGAGAATGTTTTATCATTATCTAGCTTTCAATCATAAATTTGAGTGTTGAAACATGCATATTTTTCTTAATGGGAAAGCTTAGTTTCAAATGACTTGAGCGCACTTTTCTTCGTTTGAGAAGTCTTTTTCTTGGAATAATTGAAAACTACAGGAATACTTAAATTGTCCTTTCTGACCCAGAAAAGTTATTTTGTCATTTTGAGTGCATTATGAAAAAAGTTCAGTATTTTTTTTTTTTTTTTTTACAAATTCTGATATTTTAAAGTTTTCCGTTTTCAAACAAAATTCTAATGTCCAGAAAAGCCTTGATTTAAAATTTTCACCATGATTACCATTAACTTACTGTCGCAAAGCAACAAAATTTGTAACTATGGGTTTTATATTTAAACATTTAATGGAGAAATTAAATGAAATTTGCTGTTTTTCATCCTAACCTAAATAATAATTTTGCTTTAGAATTTTAATTTTTCAACGTCAATTTGTAACTTATGATTAAGCAAATCATTTAGTGAAATCCCGAAGTCTTTAAAGTGGTCTAGTTGCTGAGATATAAGCAAAACCAGGCCTCAGATTACTCCGTGACAATCAGGCCAAGTATGATAAAAGTGTTTAAAAATGTATTGCATGTGATGCATATCCAGACTAGTTGCAGTTTGAAATATAATCTAAACATACTCGTAGATGTTATGAAGACATTAAGAATGCAAAATTCTTTAGTAATTATTGGAATAATTAATTATTTTAATACAATGCTGTGAGTTTCGCATTCAATTTTGTTTACATTTCTTCACTCATACCCCATAAGAGTAATGAAAATGAAACGGCCGACTACTGGGCTCTTACACGGCAGAGCACTGCATTTGTATACGGCCGACTACTGGAGTATTTTCTCGTATTAACAATAGGTTAGTTTTCAAAATAAAAATGCTTTTATATCAGAAACAATTCAGTGAATCATTACCAAAAAGGTATAGTCTCAAATCTTACAATGTTTTCCTTGCTGTATTTATTGCTGAAATTTATAGGTTAACAAAAATCAACAATCGTTCTCTTAAATGGCCGACTACTGGAGCTCTTACCCTAGTCATTATCCTGCTGGAACAAACTGTTTAAACTAGTAATTAACGGTGTTTTTGGTTATAAAAAATATTGTGTTCTATGCTAACTGGGAGTTGGTCACGATTAAGATTGCAATGGAGTGGGCGATTGACGTATGCGATTTATGCCAATGTGGCTACACGTTCAAAGAACACTTAATACACGTCCTTGGCTAAGCAAATGTATCAGAGCTGATATGTCAAAGAGCTTGCAAAAAGCAAATACACGGGAAGTATAGGGGAAAAACGTATGATCTAATTTTTGCTTTCTGTTACAGCATTCTTACCTTATTTTCTTTTTCAGTGTTTAGATTTTCTGCATACTATAAATATATATTTATCGATGCGTGGTTTTGTGCGTAAGTTACGAATACCAATGTCCTAAGTGTACTAGGTTACTTGATTGCGTAAATAATTAAAGCTTAAAAGAGCAAAATTGTTAAACGCTTATTTTTTTATCCTTTTTTTCTATGTTAACGGTGACTTTTTTATCTTTTAAACCAAGAAGATATTTTTCCTTAAATATCTTAGTTAAAGTTTCTAAGAAATAAAATGAAAACTATCCTGGACCAAAAAGAAACTCATTTACCCAAACAGCAAAGGAAAGAAGTCGAGTATTTTCAACCAAAGCACTAATTTGTTAATTAAGAGTAACTATAAAAATCCTCTTAACAAAATAACTTTTAACAAATTGAGTTTCAAAAAATACCATCGACCTAGTTTTTTTTTTTTTCCTTGAAAGCAAACAGATCAATTTAAACTTTTAGTTCTTTTAATTGAATTTAACTTATTTCAGACTGTAAGAATCAAAATAAAATTGTAAACAATGAATTTAGGACACCAACACCGCACTTAAAAAATAAAAACATAATAAAAACATTTGAATATTGTATGTTCGAAAATTCGGCGCTTTATGACTCGGTAGTTTTGGTTATCCGACCACCGGTAAATTTAAAGAAAATTTTAGTTTTATCACAGTAACAGTATTTAGAATGCCAACACTGCATGTAAAAAAAAAAGAAAACATTTTAATATTGTATCCTTGAACATTTGGCACTTCATGACTCGGTAATTTGGGTTATCCGACCACTGGAAATAACAAAAAAAAGTTCAAGTTTTATCACAGTAACAATTTAATAATTTTAGGTAAGAATAAGGAGCCAGTGGTTGTGTGAGCCATCTAAAGTACACGAGATCATAAAAAATCCACCAGTTATGAGTTGTCACGTGCTCGGGTCTGTGATTTCGAAAGTCTTGAAATCGTACTTAAGCAGTTACCATTGAGCGGCATGTTAACCTGCTGTATATGGAGAGGGCGTTGTGTGAGTAGTGATGGGACTACGGTAGTGGAAAAAGTTTTGACAGATAGCAGTATATGTGCCATATGTTGTACTAGTAATGGTATGGCGCGGTATGCATTACCGTAAGTTATAGAGTGCACTCTAAAAACAATTTCAAAAATGACGAATTTGTACTCAAATTTGAACATATCGCGAGTCAAAATGGCTCCGACTACATGGTATTCAATTTTTAAACATTCAAATTCTCAACAAATACTAAAATCATCATGTGTGCTCACTTTTGAGGTATTTGAGCTCAGGTATGTATGCAATCATCAAATGAGTATTATCTACTTATTTTTGAGTATGAAATAATTCAGCACACTATTTAAAAACATGAATACTCATTCAGTAAATTACCACCCATTAGCATGGACTGAGCTGCCGGTGTATTTCATGTATGAATATTCATATTTGAAACAAAGAGTTTCAAGAAAATTTGAAAACATGAATGTACTCATTTTTGAAAACTTCATTTTTCTAAGTGTGGCATATTTGAAATGGTGTTTTTTTTTTTTTTTCTTTATTGCTACTCAGGAGGAATTGACTTTCGGTTCGAATGTTTCCGATATGATCATGTTACAGATAGAACAAAAACTATGATTGTGTAACAGACTTCAGAGACACAGGTGCTGCACTGAAGCAAAAAATAAAACGTCTGGCCGACCTCAGATCGTGTCAAGGGTAAAAATGTGGCATTCGCGAAAGCGTCCATCGAAGAATCTCTAAAATGTTTAAAATATAAAGATGCAGCTGGACAGCAATATTCTGACAGGAATGCACAAAAAACTTTGGACAGCTATCTTCACAATGTAAGTGGTTTTTCTAGCCGAACAGCAACATATCGGTTATGTTGGAAACAAGACACGAAATACTTGTCGAGTACCCCTTCACATGTTACATGAAGATGCTTACCGCACCATGGCATTGCTGGGCCATTCCATGTGATGGAACGGGACATTGGAGTAGTTTTGTCACAAGATTTTGTGTCGTAAACACAAATAATACAAGCTAAAGATTTTATTTTTGATCACAGAGCAAAGATTTGTCATAAGAACTATGTAGAACATCAAAAATTACTCAGTTTGAAGAAAATTTTACGACATGCAATAAAATACCTGTGACGGAATGGGACACATACGAGTCCCGTTTCGTCACGGTCATTTTATTCCGCATTCTTCAAGTTTTTTATTTAAAAACGATAACTTTTAATGTTCTATGGGTTTCTTGTGACAAATTCTTATTGTGACTATTAAAAATAAAATTTCGAGCTTTTTTCATTTGCATTTGCAAAGCAAAATATACTGACAAAAGTACTCCAAATGTCACGTTCAGTCACACGGAATGGCCCTGCTACGACTGCAAATGTCACATATAGTGCTATCTGTCGATTTCACTTCTACCACTGCATCCACAACACGACTCAGTCAGCGTCCTCTCCAAAAAATACGGGAGGTTTATATGCCGGATCCTATATTCGCTTACCTGGTTTCCTTCAGCCAATGTCCATCATATGTGAATGCAAAACATCAAAGTAAAGCTTGACCGCGGAGATAAGGGGGATGACCTTGAAGCAGTAAGTTCATTTGTATTATTTGTGTTAGGTAGAATCAGTCAAAAATCGCCGAGTAAAAAAAAGACGTTCTCGCTCATCCTACCTATTGCAAAGAAAATAACAAATGAGGCGGTGAGAAGCAAAGGATGTAAGTGGACATTTTCAAGTTTGGAGTAAGACGCGTTTAAAAATAACATCCTAGGTAGACTTTCATTGAATTTTTTTCTAAATCATGCTCTGTAGCAGCAACTACTAGGGCCACTAGTACCATCTTTTTTGCCCCAAGACCGAGGATAGGTTCACCTACCATGTGTACTGGTTTTAGCAAACACAACTTTCTTCTGAACATATTGTATGTGTAATTCGAAATTGTAATTAAGTAAGAATAAGTTGCTTACCCGTTAGGGCGGTTTGCTGGGGTTCTTCGCTAAAGAATAACTAAATTTCGCGGATGTTGAATATATGGACGCACAGAATTTCTCCTACTATGGAAGACAACACTTGTATTTTAATAATCACACACACAAAACTATGTACACCTTTCTTCAAACGTATTTACAAAATCAGCGTGTTTTTTATCATCACTTTCTCGCCCGACGCTCACGGTTCAGTTTCGTTTATAGTTCTCTAAGTCTCTGGTCACGAGAGTTCTTTTTTGGTAGAAGTTAGGTTAGCGCCCTCTACGCACGGTCGTGATATTGGTTGTCTCCAAATTTTTAATTTTGCCACTTACATCCCTTTGCTTCTCACTGCCTCAAATAACCTATTACAAATGATACAAATGGTGTTCTAGCTTCAAGGTCATCCGCCATCTCTCCGTGTTCAAGCTTTACCTCTAAAATTTAAAACTTCATCAACATGATATTGCTCAACCTCGTTCTGATGAAGACAACTTTTGGTGTGCGACAGATAAACGGAAATACATTTTTACATCGGGGCGTGAAAAGACATTTGCTTCCTCAATAACGGTAATTACTGTTTTGCCCATATAAAAATGTCTATTCCATCAACCCAAACATAGATGAACTCGCCCAAGATCAATCGCCTTTTTCGAGATTCAGACTATTTCGACTCAATCTGTAGCTTTTTTGTTAACTGCTATAATGTATAAACACTTGCGCTGGAAATACGTACCACAAACAACTAGAGTAACTTTCTTCATTTACAGATTATTCACAATATTAAGTGACTTTCAAGACAAGGGAAAATATTTTGAAACTTGATTTTCGTGACTTCAAAAGAAAAAAAATATTTCGACAACACAAATTTTCCCGTGTTAAAAGAAAATACTAAAAAAAATGCATTTTCAAATTTACAACTCAGCACATTTGTAGGGTTTTTTTTTTCCTCAACATTTCGCATTTAGTACTTACTAAAGTTATACATAGACAACATTAAATTACAAATCCCATTTAAACATTTTTGATCTCTATTTTCTTAAACAAAGCGTAAATGGATGCAAATCATGTTTTAGATACGAAATGCTAAGCATGCTTTTACGCAAAATGAACGAGGCCGGTTTTCTAAATTTAAACCTTCAAAACTTTGTTTATCTAAAATTCTTACAGAGCGTTTTTAACATATTTTATGTGCGTGCACCTTTTAGTGGAATAAATAGAATTTCCAAAAAAGTTTTTCAAGATAACTTCGTTAAATTCACTGAAGTGCACATTTAATTTATTATTCTGCAAAATGTCCTTGCACATAAATTCTATCTTTCGGTGGCAAAAAGAAAAATATTTCTTCATTTTACTGCATTGTAATTCATGAGTTACAAATTTTATTCTGAGAATTAATAAAACAAATTGCCCAATAAATTTTGGAGCAGTGAATTTTTAAACTCTTAAAACCTTTCAAAACATTTCGGGGCATTATTGTAAAAGTTAGATGGAAAAAAAAACTAAGGGATTATTTACACAAAATCAGATATTCATTATAAACAACTACATAAATTGTCAACCTACTTTTACAAATTTTGTAATTTCACGGTATTTGTATGTTTTATTGCGCTTAATATATTGCAAACTTGATAAATTTTGTACATATATCATTAATTTTCGCTCAACATTACCTTACTTTTTGAATCTTTACCTGTATATTTATTTTTCCTGCTTAACCCTTTCAGGGGCGCGTCATTAATTTTTGAGAAATCTTAAGAAAAAACACCACAAATGGGTTTATTTGATCATCTAGACATAGATTTTTCAGTTAAAAAATTTTTTTTTTCAGAATTTTTTTCACTGGCGGTGGTGTCCTCATTTATTCACACCCCCCACCTGGGGAAGGACAAAAACATGTTTATGCATGTAAAAATGAATTTGAATCTTTTCGAACAATATGATTGACTACCTCAGGAAAAAAGAAGAAAAATGATTCACTCTTTCAGCGCTATTTAAAAATTTTAAAATCTGAAAAAAATTCCAATTTTAGGGGTAAACGAAAAAATGAAAAATTGATGATTTGAACAAGAAATTGAGCCTACGAAAAAACTTTTTTTTTTTGTTATTCTGCCATCTAATGTTGTTCATTGAACTTAAAAGAGGAGGACTCAAGCGATTTTGATTCAAAAAATTCGGAAAAAAGAGAGAAAAAAATTCAGAAATTAGTGGTTTCACAGCGCAACCACCGCCCCTGAAAGGGATAACAACAGCTACCATGGAATTATAGAATTTCTGGTTTCATCTTGGAGAATAGTTTTTGGCTTCAAAAATGTTCACAAAATGTAACAAAATGTCATCAAGTTTAATGACATTTTGAATCTTACAGGCAGAACCTCTGAAATGTCCCAAAATATTCAAGTCGCCCTTTGCTCGATGTTAAAACAGCTGATAGTAGTTACGTGGAGGAAATCTTAAGCAATATGCACTGCCTATGCTAGCTAGTCTCCCATTAGACATTTATCAGAAAAGTAACATTTGCTTACATGCGTGGCGCTGCCAATAATGTCTTCAAAAAAAAAAAAAAAAAAATGATGTGATCCCGTGGCGTGGCAGGTTATCAGACCGTTCGTTAATAGAACATGGTGGAGACATGTATGAAAGGCAACTGCTGTTATCCCAGAATAAGAATACTGTTTCATTAGCTGCCCAACTGCAAGATTATGGCATGAACCTATTCAGTTGATTATAGGTGTGACCCACTTCATTCAATGCTATTGAAGCGGAATTCCCACTTCTTATGTCCACACTTGTCATCAATCAAATATTAGGAGATCAATGAATCATATTCACAGCAAACAAACTATTTATTGTGTTCTACACAGTGGCACATTTTTTTCAAAACGGGCAGTCAATTTTCCCTTTTTCCCGAATAGTGGTCAAGAAACATTCCATAAAATTATTATCCCGCTACTCGGTCCGGATTCATCGTCATCCCTAGACGACTGCCAATGATCTCAGGCGTTCTCTAGCATCTGCACAGTAAGCAACCGCGGAAATCCTAATTATAAATCAGGATACATATGTTTCAAGCGTTACGCAATCTAACCTCGTAGAACATATAATTTCTTACAGTTATCCCGGCTTCGACTTGCATAGCTGCCAGAGGTGCCTACACTGCTTACTGATTTGTAAACTTTTTTATGCCATAGCCGATTAATAAAGCAATATTTTACTCTTAATTTGTAATCACATGGTTATTACCTCATACACTATATGTATATAATAAGTTCCGTGTTAATAGTTCGTGTTTTTTTTTTTTTTTTGTTTTTTTTTGTGGATGCATATATTTTTTTGTGACATACTTTATGTATATAGTACTATTCAGACTTATTTGTTGTGAATATGTATATTGTGACTTAGGTTCTCTGCTACACGAATTAAAGTCTTTACTTCATCCATTTTATTAATTCTCAATGATATACCCAAACTAAACCATTAGCACGCTCAGTTTCACCCAAATCGTTTCTCCTCTCTAAGGTCTGGCTTTCCAATGCAACTTACTAAATCGTTTAAGTCATGTTTGAATCGAGTTTCCGGTTAACCGAGGCGGTTGATTTCATGACGTTTGATGACGTCAGTGGTTAGTACGGTAAGTGTCCCTGGAATGTTTTCATCTACGGTCAGAAAACCGGTATCCAATTGGAACATTTCATGCGAACATAATCTAAATTTTACACTAGAGGGCGCAATGCTTCATATACACATCAAAACATTCAAACAAACAAGTAATACAAAAAAACGTTTTATATGCATATTACATGAACTTGTATTACGATCTAAGTCGTAATCATTTTTAAAAACGTAAAAAAAAATATATTAACGAACTCGGAACTCTTGTCAAACAATATTCTTTCTGTTTTATTTACTTTAGCTATTACCTTTTCCTTTCAAGAGTGAAGCTAAGATACTTTCATGCGTATCTTTTTCCTGATTATTCCAAATTTAATCAAATGAGTATTTTTCTCGATTCTCCGGTATGAAAACGAGTGCAATTTGTTCTGCTCAAAGTAAATTGGACTTTTTAGACTCTATAGGAAGTGTGTAAATAAATCATCTTTCAATTTCGCTTCTAAATAAAATCCTCAATCTGACTTTTCGATGGAAATTTGCTTCGACTTTCATTTTCATTACCGTTAGTGCTGAATTTAGCTCAAATGTTGTTCATAAGGCAGACCTGAAATTTACCCGTATCCTTCCTTTTCTTTACAAAAAAAAAAATGCATATTTACCTTGCTCTCTTTGTAATCTTTATGCAAAATAAAAATTTCTCAACATTGAAAACTAAAGTTTTTACAAAAATGATGAATTTTTGTTAAGTTTCGTGTAATATTGGACTTGCAAAGACAAGTACTACGCTGCAATGTGCAGGTAAATAGCAGTATCTGCAGAAATGAGTTTTTGAGATATTTGATAAAATGTGTAGTAGATTCAATACTAACAACAGAAAAATGTGGGAATTCGACGTTTTATTCGCGCTTTTTTTTTTTCACCGGAAACCAAATAAACGAGATTGTACAGAAAAGACAACGTGCAATAGATGACAAAAATGCGAAAAAAAGGAAAGTAAATGAAAAATTTGCAGTTACTACCCTTTACCTGCACACGGCAGTATGGTACATGTGGACATGTTAAATAATTTACCTATGATCGTTTTAAAATGCATTTACCTTTCATGATATATAGATGAGGATAAATATTATTTGACAGTAAGAAATACATGAAAATAAATTTGAAATATGTCAAAATAAATAAGTAAAAAAACACTAACATTACATTGTGATTTCAACCAAAGTTTGAAAAGTAAAGTTTTACCGACACGGACAGCTATTTGCTAAATTAAAATTTTGGCTCTGATTAATAATATTCCGTCAATAAATTGACCACTCAGATACATAGATTGATTTTTTTTTCTTCGTTTTATGTACACGAACTGGATTTTGGTTTTTTCAGTAACAAAAAAATGGCAGAATAATCCTAGATTTTTCTCTCTTACAGCACATGAAAAATATCGACTGTCAAGGCATTAATACATGTGTGAATTTCAGTCCTTCTTCGCTTCTCAAACACTAAAAAACAGATTTTTTTTAATGAGAAAAAAAACGAAGTAGGAAATGAAAACACGTTTACATTCACATGTCTTTGACAGTGAAGTCAATGCTAAAGCCGCCATCTTTTTTCTTCCTTGTGGCGCAGCAGCTGTAACTCAATACTAGCACGCTTGTTGTATATGAATTCTACTAATTGGAAATAGAATATCAAATGTTTGAGCTGTGTGAAAAATCAAAGGAAATGCAAAAAACGGAAACGTGTAGCGTTGTTTGAAATCAATGCTATTTCTTTTAATTTCATGAGTTGCCGTAAAGATAAAAACTGAAGTTACAGTTTACAGCCACACGATTGGATTATATAGTCAGTTGGGTTAAAAGGAAACAGACCCTATTACCACACCCCTGTTGTTTTTTTTTTTTTTTTTTTTTTAAACTAAGATGTAGGTGAATGAAAACTAGGTAACATGTAGAAGAGATTATGAAAGTTTCACGAGTTTCCAAGCTGTTGAGTAGGCGTCATCATGGTGTTAAGATGACACTGTAAAAGATTATGTATTTTAAAGTTTAATCATCTTACATTTTTATTTTCAGCATATATACACATATGAAACAACTGGTTTTAACTAGAATTTATTGTCATGCAGAAAAGTTATAAAAAACTTTTTTGAATTTCACTTTCCTAGTTTTTTTTATGTCCAATTTAGGTGTTTTCGATTACTCTATAAATCTTGTACTCTAGAGTCAATGGTAATCGGTTCTTATTCTTCAAATGTTTTGGAAAATTAAATTTTAATGTAAGTTGCACATTTGTGTGTTTTAACATGAGTTTAACGCATAATTAAATTATCAGAATGATTTGTCTTTTTTAATGATGCTGTGTAAGAATGTAACTACTCATTTATAGCAAGCTCATTTTGTAAGTTATGCGTTTATAATTTATTTTGTAACGGAGTACGCTTTTTTCTTTTACTCCCCGAATTCATTTCTAACTGTGTCGTAGTATGTATGAAAGTGAGACAATACACAAAATTAAACAACTGCTTAACACCTTTAATGTGAAAAAAAGCGATATCTCTAAACTTTTTATACATTTTGAAATCTTAACGCTAACTTGGTGGTACTTGACTCAAAAAACTGAAATAATTGTGCATATATGGGTGGTTATAAAAAATGACCACACTTTTCCAAACATTAGCTTTTCAAACATTGGTCTGAAATACCACTTTTAAAAACTATATATTGTGTAACATTGATTACTTAATGCAGATTCTCTCTCTTAACAACTATTTTAACCTATAAATTAAAAAATACAGATTAAAAAATATCTTTTAATGAAAAAACACCACTTTGTTCATGGAAAATTTTCAAAATATGTGGTATTCAATTATTTTAAAATTGCATGCAAAAGCTTTAGTTGGTGACTGTGCAGATGAATTTTAAAAAAAATATATTATTTTCTGAAGTAATACTATATTTTGTACGAAGACTAAAATATAAAATTGTGCACAAGTAAATAAATCTTAAATGCGCTTCATGAATACAGCAGAATATCATTTTAAAATATCATATGTCTGCTCCAAAAATAGAAAATATCCTTCTAGCATAACTATATCTGAAATCCTTCATACACTTTTAAGATTTTCAACTCGATTTTCTTAAAAGTCTGCATTCAAAATATTCTTTCTTTCTTCTTGCAAATAAAATTTATGATTTTTGTAAATGTCAAATGATATTTATACCTATATCAAGGAACTTCCTGACAGAAATACTCACGTTACAAAATTCAAATATCTACTTTTCAAGAAATATATTTCATTAAAGGCTAATAACCTTGTAAATTGGACGCGAAAGGCAAAGCTTTAACAAAAACAAAAACGCGAGATGAATCTAGCGCAAATATTCAATTTACATAATGAATATTTCCTGCACAACATGTGTTACTTGTGTCGGAAGTTAAAAACCTAGCATCTCTCTTTTATAAGCATTTCAAGTCGTCTGTCAAACTAATTTTCAAAATGACAACGTGCGACTATTTATGCTCCTTCTTTACTGCTTGACAACGTGTTCATGTAATTGGTAAACGGCTTACTTACGATTATTTCTGAATAAGTGAGACACAGAGAATATTTGATGCGCGTGTTTCGTTCATTTCAATGGGGCTCTATTTAATTAAGAGTCTGACACACATTTGCAACGGTAAACTGGAATTCCTAAAAATTGATGCTTCCGTTTCCGTCTGTAAACCGAATGTTCACCGTTCCATCTTATTAGTGGTAAAACAGCATCTTTATTTTTCTGAAAATAAAATGGCTCCCCCACCCCCTTTGCCAATTACATTATTCCCATAAATCACAAACTATATTTCCGAAGGATTCTTCGATCAAGAGTATAAAGTGTGTTAAAAACTCCTGCGTTTAATTTTTTTGCAAACAAATACTTGAGCAGGAAAGACGGCGAGACATGTCAGCCTAGTCGGAAACGGCTACATCCAAACTCTTCCCCTTGCTGATAAGGATGACAGGTGAGCTGTCAGAGCAACTATTGTATGGAACTTCCTTTGTGCAGGGAAAGAAACTTAAAAAGCAGGTTCAGTACAAATCCGCCATTACTGGTCACGAAAACAATTGTAAATCCCCGCGGAAAGCATTCGCCAAGGGAAAGATAACACGCCAAATTGTTGCACTCCTTTCGAAAGAGCGTCCGGTTCTCCGGAAAATTCTTGGAAGGTGTCTTATAAGTGTGAAGCTAGCCGTAAATAATAGGGTGCTTTCATGCGATCATTTTCTCAACTTTCAATAGTCTTTCTCGCTAAAATTATTTTCCGATACAGAACTTTAAGACGATTTCTTAGCGTACTTTCTATGTCATAATGCTCGCATACTAATTCCGGTTGGCAAAAACAATGAAAAATAATTATTACTATAAATAGACATGGTACGAAGTTTCGGCTATTTCACCACAGCATCGTCCTGGCCGAATCATGAGAAGTGATTCTGCCGCTTCAGCAGATATATTATGTTGAAATAAATAAAGATTTATGTTGTGAGTTTCATTTTACAATTGTAATTATATAAAATAGTGTCTTTTTAGTTTACGCAATTATGCCATACAATGAAATAAAGTAGATAAGTACATTTAGTTGAATTGATTGTAAGTATTGAACACTTGGAACCAGAAATTGTCCAGAAATTAATTGCATAGTCTTTTAACTTGAACGTTTTTGGAGAAAGATAAGTTTAACCTCTATATTCGAAGTAAATAAGTACGTAGCATTTGCTTATTTTAAAATAGATTATTTGGCTGTAAGGATAAGGGGAGGTAAGGATAATCTTTTAAAACATTTTTAAAAAGAGTCTCAAGAGAACTTTTTTCTTTTAAGTAAAAAAATGGAAGGGGGGGGGGACTTTTTTCGGCTTCTTCCATAAAATATTTTCCCGTAGAGATTGTTCAAGATTATTAAAAATAGTCCTGGATTATAAAACATCCTACGAATTAAGCAAAAAAATAGTTAATTGAAAATGAATTTTATTATTTATATTTTATAAAGCAAAATATGAAGAAATAGACTATTCTTTGCACATCCACGTTTTATCACTTTAAAGAAAATAGTTATTTGTGATTTTTTTAAATCTCCTGGAACTGAATATTTCCACGTAGACGCAATGTTAAATATCCTCGCTTAATGCAACAATTTCCCCGGACAATCGAATAATATTAATCAGCTTTAGCAAATAATTTTGTTGGGAAAAATTTTGAATAAATTAGAAAGAAATTAAGCAAGAACATTGATTGTCGTTGAAGGCGTGAAAAACAACATCCATAGTCCATGAAAACGTTTTCAATGTTTTTAAAAGAACAGTGAAAGAAATTTAAAAATTTCTTTTGTCTTTGTCATTACAAAAAAAAAAAGCAGTCGATAATGAAATTAAATAACGCAAATGAATATACGCACTTTAGGCGATGATGAGGAATTAATAAATATTAAATGTAAGATACGGTAGACGAGAAGGGAAAAAAGGAAGTCAGAAAACTGTTCCCAAAAAGATCTTGAGTACAAGCAATTTATGGAATTTTTCAAAAAATTACGTACTGAAAAAAGGTGCCAAAACAAAGATTTCATAACTCAAGCTGTAGGTTACTTTTTATAATCTCTATGCGTACTTGTAATGTATTGTACTAATTGTTGAACTATTTTGCTGTTAAATTTAGCTTATTTCAAAAACATTTTAGCAATAACATTTCTTTATGCAGCGATCTATTTATTATTAGTATAATGTTTTAAGACAAATGTTGTCAAATTAGAAAGCTAAATAAAATTTTCCCGCATATTAAAATAACCCGCTTTATCGAATAATATTTCTTGGAACCGACGATATTCAATTAAGCGGGGCTAGATCCAAAATAAATGCGTTAACTCTCTTATTTAAAGAATTTTTTCTGAAAGATAAGTAAAGTAAGAAAAAATATATGTACATAACTAGAACAATTTTAATTTGACTTCAAAAATTTCAAATTAAGTATAATGTTAAGATTTAGTGAAATTAGTTTAAAAATAAGACAGTAAGCAGGAAATGTTTTGTGACACTATACCAGTGGTTGGAAGTAGCGCGCTACAAGTAGCGACGCTACTGTAGTAGCTACATTTTTGAGTAGTTTGTGGTGTAGCGGACTACTTTTTTAAAAAAGTAGTGTAGTGAGTAGTTAACTACAAAGAAATAGTAGTTTGTAGCGATTTCTGGAAACTACTTTTAAATAAACTGAAAAAAAAAAAAAAAAAAAGAAAAAAGGTTCAAACGAATTTGATTGGCTCAAATTTTACACAAGTACATCAGCGGATGCAATGAGAAATAAGACTCATAAAAATACGAGCTGACCTCAGGCATTTCATTTTGACGCCATACGTTCTATCTGTTTGACGCCATTAGTTTTTTTGCCGTTGTAAGTTTCATATTTCACCAATATTCATATTGCAAAAAGCACTTATTTTCGCGAAAATAAAGATATTGGTGATTTCGTGAGTTGAAAATTGGGTGAATTTTATATGAACTGACCGAAGATTAAAAAACAAATATTTTAGCGAGGCTTAAATTTTTGACAGTATTCACCAAATAAAAAGAAGCTACAGTGCAGAACCTTTTATCCGGGAACCAAAAAACCGGGAAACCAGAAAACCGGCAAATGTTTGCAGATTTTCCCGCCATTATTTAAAAATACGCATTTTCGGCAATTTTTGAAAAATAAGTTTTTTTTTTTGAAATACCTAAAAGAATATGAACTGTTTCTTAATAAATACCATATTACTTACGTAAAACTGGGGAAAATGTTTACAAAAACGAACTTTAAAGGGTTGACCTTTACGCGGGGCAAAATTTCCGAAATATTTTCTTGAATTAAGAAGTACACTCTTAAGTCGGAAATTTTCGTGTTTTATTCTAACAGAAAAGTAAAGAAATGGAGAAATGAATATTGTCGAATTCTAATGCAATATTTTATTGTATGGCCTTTAAAATTAAAGTCGTTTAGAGCGTCAGTGTTGTTAGCGAAATTGCGGGAAACGCCGAAAACCAGATTCGCGAATTTTCTGGATAGTTAATTGTGGAATCTAGAAATTGTTAAACGCATGACTGTAATAATACTGCAAGAACTGATAAATCAAACTGCTATTGATATTGCAAAAAGCAATAGTTATCAATAACCACCGTAATCACAAACACAAAATCTTTATAAAAAATTTAAAAACAAAACGCGTTAATGAAAACAAATTTTTTCATACAGAATATCAAGAAAATCGCACATTTCCGTTCAAAAACTTGTTTCTAGCCCTTCCTTTCATTTTTTTTTTTTTCGTTTTAAATATCGAAAAGTGGTGGTTTTTTTCTTTTTCAGATTGAATGTGAGGGTCTCAGGTCTTATGAACAACTTGAAGTTTTTTGGTGTTTAAATTATTCTTTCACTAGTAGTTTTTAATATTTCGACACTATTTATAAGCAATTCTGAACTGTTTTCTTCTTCTTTTAATATGTATTACTATTTATTATAGTAATTTAAGTTTTATAAACAATCGGCCAACAGAGGTTTTTAGCGATTCAGAAAACCGGGAAATTCAGATATCCGGGATAGCGATGGTCCCGAACTTCCCGGATAATTGGTTCTCTACTGTACTTAAAATGTCATAGAAAAGGATGAAATTGAACTGTTCTGGAGGACTTACAATAAATACGAGCATTACAGTGTGTGAGAGTATGATAACGGACATTTTTCTTAATGTCTTCTGATGAGCTAATTTATCAATATTTTTTGTTCAATTCTCTTACGGTGTGTGTGTGTGTGTATGTATCAGGATCCCCCCCCCCCAAAAACAAAATCGAAAGTTGATTTTTCAAGTCGCACACTCTCTTATATTTTATCCTTTTATATAAAAAAAAACTAGTATGTTGTGGCCATCACGAAACTTTCTTCTATATATATACATTTTTTTTTCTGATCCCTCCCCATGCTTGATGAGGAAGCAATATTTCCAACAAAAATAAAATTACACATGCAAAAACTTGACGACCATCCCAATGTCTGAATTATTGCAAAAGCAAAGCAAAGAGCGAAAATTGAAAGTTATTTTAAAAGCCTTTCTTGAATTACAAACATTTATTTGTTAACAAACACAGGATGGCAACAGTTAAAAATTTTAAATCATTGAGATAATTTTTCCGATCATTTTCATACAATTAAAATCACGAGAAATACGCAGACGACAGTCTATTACGATTTATCTTTCTTATTGTTGCAATTATAAAGCTATTTTTATTCGCAAAAAAAAAAAAAAAAAAAAAAAAAAAATCAACACCTCTTGGAGCGATTGGCGTCAAAATTGAACCAAAGCCGGTTTACATATGGATTCACATATATTCCAAATTTCAACCAGAACGTAGCATTACTTCTTGAGATAGGGCACTCACAATGGAAAAAAGAACGGGTGATTGTAGTTTTTGCTGTAGAGCGGCCACAAAAAACTGGTCACACACAGACGTGACACACACACACACATACACACAGACAGACAGACATTTTCCAAAAATAGTCGAAATGGACTCAGTACACCTCAAAACGTTCGAATCCGTCAAAATTCGAAATTCGAAAATTTGCACGAATCCAATACTTTCTTCTATATATTAGATATAGAAGAAAGTAAAAAATCATATAATTTGAACAACGGCAGCAAGTGCCGATTATGTCTGAAAGTGTGAATCAGCATTTGTGTAATGCTAGGCCAAATTGAAATAAAATGTTTTTTTAGAAACTCAAAATTTCTGTTGATAAAACGTTCCTCCTATACCCACATATGCACCACAAATACATTTATTCAAATTAAAAACCATTTAGAAATCCCACACGTGCCTAACATTTATAATTTTCTTCAAAAAATTAAG
This sequence comes from Uloborus diversus, assembly GCF_026930045.1. NCBI lineage: Eukaryota > Metazoa > Arthropoda > Arachnida > Araneae > Uloboridae > Uloborus > Uloborus diversus. The sequence continues at coordinate 144,087,895 of NC_072735.1, read as the reverse complement.
TTTTTGATACAGTAAAACCTGTAAAGTTGACCACCTTTGTAAGTTGACCACCTGTCTATGTTGACCGCTTTTGTCAGGAACGGAATTAGTCCTATCTTATATAATGAAGGAAAACCTCTGTAACTTGACCACCTGTCTATCTTGACCACTAATGAACACCAAATTTGGTTTGGAGTACTGTAAAAAACCCTTTGTAAGTTGACCACTTGGTTTAGTTTTTAAAATTTTACTTAGCAAATTATTTTATTTTATTATTTCTTTTATAGCTTTCCAAGAATATTTTTGATACCAGAACAGCATTTTACTAACTAAATGAAACAGCAGCATAACTAAACCTCCTTTTGAGTTTAACCACATGGGAAAACTACTATGAACCCTTTTATTTCTCAAACTTGATTTTCTTTTGTTGATCTATTTGAGATTGTCCTTTGTACTCTCTGTTCAATGAAAACATGTGTCAATAGAAAAATACAAACCATTTTTTTAAAGTTGCGTTGCTCTTTGTGTTATAGTTTTACATAAAATGGCTTCAAAAAGAAAGTTAGTTGAGCTTGAGATCAATAAAAAGTATAAAATATTAAAATTAATTGAAAAGGGAGAAAGCCAGAGAAAATTAGCTGACACATATTTAATTTCTAAAACTAGTGTCTAATAAGTGCGCCAACTTCAATAAGGAGTTATTTTGTTGAAAAGTAGATTATCATGGGGTATAAATGTATATGAGAAAAATTTGTAATTTTTGAGAAGCTATGAATTGTTAGGAACTATTAATATCAAATGAGTAACTTTTCATAAATAATAAGATTTTTTTTTTTGGATCAATTTACTGAAATTTTAAATTTGCATGACAGCTTGATAGTAATTATTTTTATATTTGAGATTTGTACTTCAACTTTGGAGTGTCGGACCAGGAAAGCATACCACGCAATTTGTAGGAAAATGTGTGTCTTAAATTATATAAATATTAACTAACCGACCAAAAAAAATTCAGCTGGTTAGTAATTATATTTCATGTCTTCGTAAATAGTACATGTTGCAAAAGTGGGACATCTTTGATCAAATCGTGCATTTTGTAGGACAATTTTTTTTTCAGCTAATTTAAATAATTAATATGAGAATTATAAAAAATAACACAGTTAGATATAAATATTTGATAACCGCCAAATGAACAAACTATGTCCTTAATACCCCTGTTAGCTACCACTTACAAAATTTTTGTACTGGCTAATGTTGGGCGTCTCGACAAAATGAAGCTACAAACGGAAAATTAGCTTGTTAGTAACGAATAACGAAAAAGGGCGCGGGATCCCGGTCTATTCCCGCGAGGTCCGTTTAAAATGTTTTTTAAAGATCTCTTAGAGCCAATTAAACTATTTTTAAGTACATAAAATTACGTACTAACTCATTTCGGATTCCCATTCCCAAATTTTAAGGTTGTGATTTTAACGGAAAATCTTAGGCTCAACTCAATTCAAGCCCCAAGCTAAGGAGCAAAATATATTACTAGAGATCATGATTATGAACGCGATTTTTCAAACGTATACAACTGCAATTTTGCAATGCGCAGGAGCCTCGTAACTAATGAAGTGCCGGATCGTCAAAAAAGTAGATCCACGGATCCGGATCATTAGCGTCAAGATCCACGGATACGGATCTCAATTTGTTTTACCCAATTAAACTATCCAAGTGTTTAATTTGTTACGGAAGGTATTCCCGTCAGAATAATAACACTGCTTCTTCAAAAAATGTCATCTACGGCGAAAATATAATCAAGACTATGATTTACTCTTTAAAGAAATCTTCGTTAAAAGTGAGGGAGAATTGGAAGGAACGGGTCAACGCTGCATTAATGCCTAAATAGAATGTGAAGAATTATTTCTAGCTTCCTTGGTAAATGTAGGATACAGGAGCAAGAGTGTAAAGCTGCTACTGGGCAGGCTAGAAATAATTTTTCGCATTTTATTTCAGCATAAATGCAGCACTGACCTATTCCACCCAACTTACTCCGACCGACAGAATAACAGAGCCGAGAAAACCTTTTCAAACAGTTAATAGAGAATTTAGTTTCACTTTTTTTTGAAGAATGCCGAGAAAAACCAAAATGAAGAACAACAGAAACCCCAAATCAATAACAGAAACTAATGTTAAACTAAAAATTAAAAAAATAAAACATGTCCTAGAGGGCCGACCCGATATTGAGATGGATTTTGCGGGTCAAAACACATTGTTAACAGATATGAACTGACAGCGGATAGAAATTTTAAATCATTGAACTTTTTCTCCTTACCGACTATGAAATAGCTACCTGTCACGCGTATAAAGGCTTTGAATTGCATTTAAAATTTCCTTAGCTTTTACTGCATATAACTTGGAAGTTCCAAACAAATATCAAATGAAGAAAAACTTAGTTCTTTCAATTTGAGGCCAATATTTTTAACGTACGGGTAAGTTTTTACTAATATAATTCTGAAAAACGTGAAGTCGGTTTTTATTAATATCTCCGGTTTTGCAACGGGTGGTACAAATTTGCTTCTGAAATGATACCTTATAATTTAAAAAGGGAATAAAACCTAATTTAAACGCAGAGTTTTTTATTCAAATATTTAGGAATTTTTAGAATAGAAAAGTTCCGTTTAAGATCCGTCAAAAAGTAGCGTATACGGATCTTTACTTTCCCTTGGATATCCGCGGATACGGATATCCAGAACATCACTACTCCTAATCTTTATCGCTCTGCAAATTAGTACAAATTATTTTGAAACCCGGGGAAGGGATGCTTTTTGTTCCAAAGAGAGCTCATAACGCATTTTTAACCTGTTTCTTTATAATTGACGTTTTAAATCGTTGAGAATCAAATAAGATTGCTAAGCAACTTTCGGGGCTTGGTCAGCGTTAGCGAGCGGGTGGGCAGTATATTGAAAAATAGTTAATGGTATTGTTAAATTATTCCCGGGAGGGGGAGGTTCGGAACCCTGTGCCCCACCCTAAAGCTCCTAAATGTTATAAAGTTAAAGTTTTGTCAAAAACATTTCATGACTAATAGGCCATTTTAAAATTTTTAAATAATGCAGGTTTTCGAGCATTCTGTGATTTAGTTTATAAGCACTTTTGCAAGCTTTTTTCTTTATCACTATTATTTGAAATTCGAACACAAAAACTTTTAGAACAGATAATGGTACACAATCCTCTCTTTAAGCGAAAATTTTTTATTCAAACAAAAATAGGTTAGGTAGCAAGTAAATATGTTTTAAATTTCAAACAGTTTCGTCTTAAATAGGTTAGACTGAATGAATGATACGTCCGTCATTATGAAATCGTAGAAACTGGACACACGTGCTTTTTTTTTTTTTTTTTCTCTTTTCTTTTCACACACCCCTGCTTAAGAGTGGGCAACTCTTTAAGACGCCAAGAATTCGCCAACTTCATTTTCAATAGTAGAAACTTTTAAAAGAGTGAGACTTAATGGGAAAAGAACAGGAAAAACAGCTTAGTATTTTCAAACTCCTTTCGCCCCTCAAACTCAACAGGAGGTATGACTGGAGCTCTTCGGCTGCGATAAACGCTATTGTTTGCTCCCCCTAGTCCCTCGGGTCTACCGGAAGTGTGGAAGAAATTGGAGTACACCGTCGGAAACTAGGGGCCCGTCCGTTGAGAGGGCCAGATTTGAAACGGAGTAGAAAAATTAGACAAGCTTTATGTGGGAAGGCCCGGCGCCCAAAATGACAAGAAGCCCGCTTTTGCTCTCGGCGGCTTTGTACTTGAGAGTCTAATTGATGAAACAGCATGAGCCTTGAGCAAACCGTTATTGACAGCTCATTATTTGACAACAAAATAAAGATCCGATGCAGCTGTGGGCCAAAAACTGATTTTGAGTGATTGGGTGTGGGGTGTCACAATCAAGTAGCCGCCAAAGTGACAACAGAAGTAGTTTATTCTTCTGTTTCTGGCGAATGCCGAAGGGACGGGATTCTTAGAGTACGCTCAGGACCACGACAAATAAGCGAGCTGTTAGAAAAGTATTCGACTTTTTTTGGAAAACCAAATGGATATGAATCAAACGCACTCGCATGATCTAAACTTGAGCCTTCTTGCGCATGCATGCGTTTTTGGCCCTCTCTCAATAGCGTCAGTGTTTTGAAAAAATAGTTTGACTGAGTTAAGGTGCAGGGATCTCGTCATTTATTTTTTAATTTCAAGAAAAATAGCGGATTGACTGGAGCAGCTCTATTGCATCAATTTTGCCAGAAACCTGGGACACAGCTAAAGGGAAACCATTCGAAGAATGCAGACGGCTTCGGGGACAATTTTTCAGGACATTTCTTGCACTTGGTTTTAATGTTTTTTTTTTTTTTTTTTTTTTTTTTTTTTTTTGCGAAAAGCCAGACTTCTGAAGCTCAATAGGTCCCTTTCTCCCGTGATAATGGCTCCTGCTACCTACGGCTCTTCCCAAAACTCAAGTGGAGATTAGAACGTTAGTACTGCTCCAGGCATTTCGTCATTTTGCTTGAAATTTAAAGAAATCCGACGAGAACACTACCCTTTACGTCAGTTAAAATGCTTGGCCTTGCCAGCGACTACTACCATTGAAAGACAAGGCAAATTTACGGATGTGTAGAAATACTCATAGTCGGCTGATGCAAGTGCGTTTGATTCAAATCCATCAGGTTCTCACACAGAAAAAAGAAGGAGAGAACGGTTTATCAATGACTGTCCACGCACCATTCAACGGTAATTTTAAGAATTAATTTGATAAACAGACATTTTATAAATATTTCTTGCTGTAAGACACTCCCATTATTAGACATTACTTTCTGAATTTTTGGTGGCTCATAACCATTTACACATTGTTTAATAGAAGAAAAGAAAAAAAAACCATTTTTTAAAGAAAAAAATTGTTGCTGCCAAATTTACGTAATGAACGAAAGGTCATATAACTCCTGCTGATATACCTTCTATGAGCACATTTCTAAAGTAAGTCAATAATTACTTATGTTCCAAAATTAAGTTAACAATACTTACATTTCAGCTTAAAAAAGAGTTTAAATAAAAGAAAGAAAATGTTGATTTATGTACCAAAAACTTGAGTTCAAATGAAAATTGAGCAAAAAAATACTTCTGTTTGATTTTTTTCAGAAAGAAGACAAAAACCCTTAACCAGTATGATTTTGCAATAGTTATATGTTTTTATTACATCCTTACCACACAAAGTATGCATTACAACATAGGTGAGCTGTATTAGGATTGAAAGCAATCATTAAAGTCCACAGAATTTAAAAAGGTTTTTTTTTTTTTTTTTCAATTAATTTGATCAGAAAAAATTTCTTGACGTTATGCAAGAAATACTTTTCTTACAAGTTTTGTACGACATTACAGAGCGCAAAAGCATCGGCTGTCATTTTCGTTTTTATATTATTAACTAGTGGTACCCGCACGGCTTTGCCCGTAATAGAAAATTAAAATGTCTTTTGGTTCGCCTGTATATTTACATATAATGTATGGTGAATTTTCTCGCCAATTAGCTTGTGCCCATGTTACGGCTCCACGTTATGATAATTTCGTAATTTACTGGTCCATCTTATGATAATTATGATCGGGAAAATGTACTTAAAATTGGAATAGAAAAAGAACAACATCGAATTTTCGAAAAATCGCTTTGAGGTGCACACCCCCATGCTACAAACTAACTTTGTGCCAAATTTCATGAAAACCGGCCGAATGGTCTAGGCGCTATGCGCGTCACAGAGATCCTGACAGACAGACATCCCACAGACTTCCAGAGATCCGGAAAAAGAGACTTACAGCTTTATTATTAGTAAAGATTACTTCTTTTACTTTCAAATTTTTCACATTTATTTCAGAAAAGAAAATTTTCTAAAGGCATGGACAGTTTGCTTTATTAAGACTTAGAAAGCTTAACTGGAGGGATTTAATTAAGTTCACTGCAATGTTAATCCTAAGTTATTTATTGTGTCTCTCAGAAATTATAATTGCTCAATGCTGTCACTTTGCCGAAGTCTAACGCTTCTCATTTTTTTTTAAATTATAATTTGTATGTTACGTTTGCTTTGTGATTGGTAGATAGTGACCAATAACTTAGTTTTGCTGTGAGCGTTATTTACGTCCTGACACGATAGATAAGATAAATACGAATAATGATTCATTAAATCATATCTTCCTTAATAATGTTTTATAAAAGAGGCATTTGAATTAATTCATTTAAAAAGTGGTTTTTATTTTTTCCCTATTGAAATAGATTTTTTTTTTTTTTTGATTAAAGAAAAAAATCTAACAAAAATCAGTACATTTTATTTTTTAATAAATAAAATTGCGCACATTTCATACAGCACAAATACTATATTTCTTCATGTATTCTGGGACACAGTGGCGCACCCACGGAGGGGGCTAAAGGGTTTAACCCACACACAAGGAATTCAGAAAAAGTCATTGCCCCTTTGACAAGACCAAAAAGAAGGTCTGGAATTGCGCTTCTTGGTCCTCAGCTTTGGAAATTTTATAAAATGGTTGAAAATTACTTTTCTTGAAATACGGATGCTGCAAAAATCTTTTCCAGAGTCTTATCCACCAATGAGATTCATCTTTCTGTTTTTAAATAATAATATTTGCTGCAGTTTTCTTTACTCAAGTTTTTTTCCCTAATTTGAGCATAATTAGAACATTTAAAAATTTAAACTGATTTTGTAGTTCGATAGATGAAGAGAGGAAACACCGAGAACAGGAAATAACTCTATTTTATTCTTCCCTAAAATTTCTTAAAGTTTGGATATAATCAAAATACAACTGTGATAAAACTTAAGTAATACGTAATAAAAAAAAACCTTCATGAATCTGGGAGGGAGGATGCTGTTGAAATTTTACTGATGTTGCATCTTACTTCTCGTATCAGAGTTCCTTTAAAAAATTCTAGCCCCTCCCAGGAAAAATTCCTGAGTGCGCCACTGCTGCGACAACTTTTGAATTAAAACACTTTATAACTGCCCTTTTTGCATTATATTTATCACAAATTACCAATTTTAAAAGATGTATTGAAATGTTCATAAAATTCTATCATTATTAAACGTGGAGTATCCGGCTACAAAGTATACGAAGTCTGGAAAAAAAAGTTTAAAAAAGTACGAAATTTATGTTTCAAACCTTTTCTGCAATCCTTGAAAGCGAAAAGTTTAATTGATCAGATCCAATTTTTGAGATCTTTGATTTCAGAAATTAATATAGTTAAATTGATTTTCCGTGCACAATCTGAATAATTCACAACGATGCACTGCTATTTGTGACAGTTTGCAATTTCTGAATTCCCAGAAACTGAAATGTAAATGTTAAGCAGAATACTATATAAAATGAATAAAACTTGAGTTTATACGAATACATTTATATTTTACGGTATTTACATAGCCCTATTTATTATTTTCATCCAGAAACTACTTCAAAATCAGATTTCTCTTATACTTCATTCTTTTCAGAAAAACATTCAAATATTTTTTCTGAAACTCCAATGGAAATAAAACCAGTTTGCATCTCCTTTTCATTGGATAAAACAACAAATGTTATGGTCAGAGCTTATTTTTATACAATTGTCATAACATTTTTCCTTCATACCATGCATTATTTTCAAGCCCATTGCGAATCCGAAATATAACGTTTTATACCACAGGCATAGAGTACATGTCATAAAACCCTGGTTTAAAGTTCAGACACGTAGAGCAAATTGTCCTGAAATGGTATTTTTTATTACCTTGGCCTCCTATGGCAAATCATATTGGCTAAATATTGAAATGTGAATGCTAATTCAAATTAATATTCAGTATTATTCGAAAGATTTTTATCATATCGTATTACAAGAAATTTACTGTTTACCATTGGTAAACATTATACAACATATCACTGGAGTTTGCCGTAAATGCTTAGCCCTTTCACTATAAATTTACTTATTATTCTTTACCATTATTCTTTATTAGTTGAATCCGCACGGCTTTGCCCGTAGTAGAAAATTCAAAGGTCTTTTGGTTCGCCTATGTATTTACAAATAATAAATGATGAATTTCTCGCCAATTGGCTTGCTATGTTACGGTTCCACGTTATGATAACTTGGTAATTTACTCGTCCATCTTATGATAATTTTGCTCGGGAAAATGTTCTAAAAAATTTGAAAAGGAAAAGAAGAAAATCGAATTTTCGAGAAATCGCTTCGAGGTGCACACCCCCATGCTACAAACTAACTTTGTGCCAAACTTCGTGAAAATCGAATGAACGATCTAGGCGCTGTGCGATTCACAGAGATCCAGACAGAGAGACTTTCAGCTTTATTATATTAGAGACAAAGCGTTTACCATCTTGTCAGAAGTTGCTAAAATCAATGTTGTTGAAAGTGAAATTGTTATGTTTAATTTTTTTTTAAAAAACGTTACATTATAGTTAAACTAAAACGAGAAAAATTCCGTGAAGTAATGAAGTTAAGCCATTATAACATTAAAAAATCCATGTAATACAGAAAAACAAGTCATTAACTGTTCTGAAAAGTTGCGTATGATTGTTAGGTTAAAGCATGAGGAGAAAACATGGAAATGCTACTTAAGCAATGGCATTTTTTTTTCACTAACTCGTTATGTTCCACGTTATGATAACTCTCCCGCCATTTTTGTTGCTCTTTTTCTGCTTTTACATTTGAGTGGAATCTTTAATGCTTACTTATGATTTGATATATTTATTTGAGTGTTTTTTTTTTTTTTTTTTTTTCAAGTTAAGGCTACAGAGGACACAACATTTTTTTTTTTCAATAATTGATCTAGATGCCCAAAACTTAGTGTGCTTTTATATTTATTACATCTAAAATAGTATCAAAAAAATTAGTGCAAAAAAAAATACTTTTTCAGAATTTTAAACGAAAAATTCACAAGTTTCATATTGCTCCACGTGTACCAATTTTTATTCAGATTTTGTATTTTTGCTTGTTTTTTAATCATTGGACACAATAACATTAATGTACGCATAACATGTAATTTTTTATGCAACAGTTTATAAGAAATGGCTGAAAAGAAGAATTTATGTACAATTTTCAGCAAATACGGTGATTTTAACAACAAAAAATTTTTAATTTTACATAACCGTCATTACAGAAACTCATTCGTACGACTATAACTAGATACTATCCGAATGTGTTTCCAAAGTTTCATTGTAAACCAATAAATATTGTAGTACGTGGAGCACTTTAAGTTTATGTCTTTATGTAAATAACTAGCAAAAATACCCGGCGTCGCCTGGGTCAGTAATAATTGTGAGAAACAATCGCTACTTTCTTTCGTTTTCTGTTTCAACTGAAAGAACTCAAAACATACCGCTTTGACGTGATTAAAAATCGAGCTTCTTCCTTACCCATAAAAGTAAAATAGCAATGACTATAAAGAACGAACGAGTATTCATTTAGAAAAAAAAGCATGAATTGAAGCATATAAAAATTTGAAGAATTTCCAAATATGAACTAACAAAAACAAAGGTCACTAAAAAAAACCGTGCGCTTTATTTGATTAAATAGTACACACAAAAAAAAAGCTCTCTACTATGTTTCCCTAAGCGTGCAAAAAGTAGAGTTTCCAAATGTTTAAATGACTTTAAACTCATGTTTATTCTGGAGAAGTCTTGATTAAAATTTTTCAGTATGATTACTATTAATATTTATCTTGTAAGGCGACGAATTTTCGTAACAATGGTTTTCGTACTTAATTATTGAATGGGGAAATTACAGGACATTTACTGTTTCTCATCATGACTTTTTTAAACTAAGTTTTTTAGGAATAAATAATAGCCCAAGTAGTTTCCTGATAATGTAGCTATCTATGGTGAAAGAATGGTTAAAATCCGTCCAGTAGTTTTGAAGTTTACCCCAGACATACATACAGAAGTAGCCATTTATGTACATAGATGACAGCAGTGTATACATGCTGCAAAATGTAAACTAATGGGCGTAATAACGGATGCGCAAAATAAAACTAACACATTATTCATTAAATAATGCGTAAAAAAAAAATCTTGTTGACCTGAATACAGTGGAATATAGTATAAAAAGGGGCGGGGAGTTACTAACTTCTTTTTTTTTTCGATTTTTTGCTCAATTTTCAGCAATTTTAGTGTCTACTGTAGCCTTAATTGACATTTTACTCCGGTTTAGCGAAATATATCAGCGGAATTTTTCATGTTTTCCTTAATATTTTACTTTTAATGGCTGAATTTAATTATTGAGCAAATAATGTTCATTTAAGTGGAATATTTAGACGCATTACAAAGCTCTTTCTGTTTAAAAGTCCATTGAAAAGACTAAATAATAAATGGCATACCACTAAATATGTAGTTTCTATGTAACTTCAACCAATTACAGTGATAATAAATAAAATGAACAAGAATTCCTAAGATTAAAAATGTGTTTAGACGTACATAAAGCAAGATATTACCCTCATATTTGTTTAGTTTCATATTTCATTCCACTCAGTGATTTTCAGCTAATATTGTAATTTCAATTATCTTTAAAAACTTTTTCTGAATACTTGTTAAGCGTTATTTTACACTGAATAAATTAAACTACTAAACAAAAAAATAAATAAATAAATAAAACAAGGCATTTTCCGTTCAATTTATTATAGCTGAATGAATAGTTCCAATAATAAAATTCGCCGTGTAACTTTATACGCAATATATTTTCTCTGAAAGAATGAAGCTTTTAAAACTCTCCCAGATTGAACTTGAATGAATTACTTTCCAATTCTAAAGTAGAGCGAAAATTCAACAAAATAACGCCATTTTTCAAGCCAGCTTTATTTTCTCGCAAAAGATTTTTATTAAGCAATTTCTATTGTGCGCTTGTGGATGGGAATGACGCTTAGTCTTTCTTTTTGTTTTGTTAAATGGGTGCTTTATATCAATTTGTGTGAGATAAATAATATCGATTTAATTTACCATTTATATTTATCAACGTGATTTATTTAAGCAACAGTGACTTTTAAACTGCATGCATGTTTAAAAGTTAAGAACACTATCTGGAGTTCAAAAATAAGTTAATATAAATAATAAGTACAGCATGTCATATGTAATAACTTAAATCAATGTGTCCAATCACTATCAAAATCTAAGAAACAAATGTATGTACTTGTAAATAATTGAATTTAATGTACATCACAACTCCACTCCACCCACTCCTATTCGTATAAGTTCCCTTATATCTGATTATTAAAACGTCCTTTTTTTCTTAAAAATTTCCTTTTTATTTTAAATCCTCATGGAAATAATAGCGAATTCACTGATCGAGTAACGCTCCTGACGTCACTAAGAATGAAACTCGCGCCACGGCATGATAGTTTGATAACTATTCGTGGTAATGTTTAACATGCAGGGAAGGGCTTTATTGTGAAAAGCATGAACTGGAACCGGTAATTTAACTGTTTCACTGGTAAGACTCATTCTAGGAGAATGAAGAGACGAAAAAGTGGTCAACAATGAACGCTATCTACTGGTGTTTAGGGCAAATCCAATGGAGTTGAGGTTGAAATTTCAACTATCAATCTATCACCAAACAGGCAATTGCTCCGTTAAAATGTAGAAGCAATTTTCCCCCTTCATACATTGACGGGTGATTTTCTAGTACTGCAAGAATTCTTAAGTACAAAACTCAAAGTAAAATATTTTTTTACATACGTTTTAAAAAATACTTCACTTTTTTTCCTCTAGGAACACTTTCAAGGTGGAAAGTTTAGAGGGCGCACAGTGGGAAAAATCACCGATTTAGGTGGACAAAAGTTATGTTAAAAATTAATGATACATTTTTCGAATATTATTACTGATTAGTGCTGTTAAGGCAGAAGTTTATATAATAAACCCCGAAAGTCGTTTCTTATTTACAAATACATACTAGCTAGTCAGCGAGTTTGAACAGCTGCCTTATCCTGACCCAATAATAAAGCTTCTTAGGTCACTTCTTAGTTGTTTATGATTCGTTCTGCTGTACGATTCCCATCACAATAATTAATTTTCAAATGTAAGGTGTTTTTTTTTTCATTTGTTTCGTTTTGCATTACGGATGCCCGTGTCTCCTGAATCATGGATTTTTTTGAAGAAGGTGAGTGCCTAGTAAATTATTCGATAGTAAACGAAAAAAAAATTGCCACGGTCACGAGCGGTCACAATAAAAGTGGTATATTTGGAAAGCTAATAATGTCTTCTTTTTAGATTCCATCCCCTTTTTTTTCGATTTTATTCGCTTTTCGATTAAACTTCAAAATTTCATTGCAGGAATAACTATTAAGATTCCAAGAACGCAGTTTTTTGAGAAATGGAGGGCATTAGCGAAGGAACATCGTCACGACGGGTTGGTTAATTTCATTATTGAAAATTATGGACAAGATGGTGACGAATTAGACAAAAAAATGCTAAAGCAAGCGGTAATGGAAGTGTCCAGCAATATCTCCAAAAAGTGGAAGAAGGCCCACGGAAAAATAGACGTTTTCAACAAATTATCTTGACTAGACAAGTCGGATTTTGAACTAAAAACATCTCGGATTGTAGTTGTGAAACCAAATGTTTCTCATCTTCCTGGTCGACCGAAAAAAAGCTTTTCTGAATCGAGCGATAGGACCAAAAAGAGGAAAATTAGAGAATTATTGAAAGAAGGCACAGAACAATTGACCTATGCTGCACAAGTTTTTTATATATTTATGGCAATCGCAAAGCATCGAGGCAAATTAAAAATTTGTACACCTTCATCAAGTAAACCTTCATGTTGTACAAATGCTAGATCCTTAACACCCGATGAGGCATTGGCATTGTTTTTAGACTGTAAGTTAACAAGGCTTCTTACTGTTTGTTGAGAGAGCAAGCTTACCATGTTGTGCATAACTTATATCCCCCTTACTACAAAATTCAGCAGTGAAAAAGATCTTGTATCCCTGAGCAAACTGAGATATCTGAGATGAGGGTGGAAGTGTTGTTACAAACTCTGTTAAACGCAACTGCCCGACGATTATGCGAGGTTCAATATGCTGTACTGCAGCCGCTAGTCGAAGCAGGAAATAATGAATTTATTTTGTACAGCAAATGGCTATGTGGCGGTAGCGGGGGACACAGTAAATACAAACAAAATTTACCAGTGATGCATCAAGCAATGATGAATATTTGTTTATGTTTACTATAGTTCCAATCAATCTGCGCCTTAGCAATTATATCCACACTTTCGCAAGGAAAAATAATGTCCCGGGTTCAACGAGATTTTGTCGACCCCTTAAATTTATGTTCCTAAAAGAAACAACCTCATTGATTGTTTCTGAAACTGATAGCGTCAAAGAAAATATAAAAAAAATATTGCCCACTACATTTATTGTTAATGGGATAGAAATATCCATCATGCATGACTTGGTATTAACGATGGTGGATGGCAAAGTTTGCAACGCTTTGACAAATACCAAATCAAGTCAGACGTGTTTCATTTGCTCAGCCACACCTAAGATTTTGAAAAATCCTAACGCAATGCTTCCACCAGATAGGGTAGAAAATTACAGTTATGGCCTATCAAAATTACATGCTTGGATTCGAACTTTCAAATTCCTTCTACATTTGTCGTATCGATTAGACATAAAGAAAAAAATAGTGAGGGATGTAGAAGATAAAGAAATGGTTGCTTTAAAGAAAGCCAGAAATTCAAAATCACTTCAAAAATCAATTAGGGTTAATTGTTGATCAACCTAAACAAGAGTTTGGCAGCACAAATGATGGTAATACGGCTAGGAGATTTTTTAAACATTACTCCGTCAGCGATACTATCACGGGGCTAAACGAGACAATTATTAGAAGGTTTGGAGTTATTCTACAAGCTCTTTCGTCTGGATACGAGATTGATAACCCCAAGTTCGAAAAATACGTCTCTGATACTAAAAGCCAATGCGTAGATAGGTATTCGTGGTACGAAATGGACACCAACTGTGCACAACATTCTGGAACATAGTTCCCTCATTATTCAGCATCACTTGGTGGCCATTGGTCAGCTAAGCGAAGAAGCTCAAGAGGCCAGAAACAAGGACTGCCGATGATTTAAAGAACACTATACAAGAAAAACTTCTAGGGTTGACACCAATACAGATCTTCTAACAATGCTTTTAGTTTCGTCTGACCCAATAATAGCCAGTTATCGTAAACCTATTAAAAAACGATCCGACTCGATGACACCTGAATTTCTTAGTTTGCTGTTAAACACCGCTACCGCTGCCAACAGCAACGACCAGCTGTCCCAGCTGTCAGCCTTGGATATTTCCGCTTCTGATACAGACTCAGACTTAGGCTCAGACTCGGGAGAAAGCAGTGAAACGTAAAAAAAAAGTTAATTTTGTTTTAAATGTATTTATTGCTGAAATTTCAAGTTTAAATAGTTTCTTGTTATATGTTTATTGTAATTGCCAACTTTGTGCTTTTTTTAACGTTGTTTTTTCTTACTTAACAAAACATGTTTGTAATACAGATATTTTGTGCTGCCTACCTATGTAAAAAAGATTGAGGAAATTTTTTTTCCTCAATTTGTATAATATTGTCGTTATTTAGTTTCTTTCGAAGGAAAAATTTTGGTGTGCCCCCCCAGCTGCAGAGCGAGGGCCTCAACATGATCCTTGAAGAATTTTGTTTAAACATAAGTATAGTTTTTTTTATTCATAAGGAGTTTTTTCGGTTCTATATGTATTTTCGATTTTTCCAATTCAATGTTTCCATTCCAATAAAAAATTAGATTAATAGCAAAGTTAAGCAGTTATTTCGTTGCCATAATTTGATGTTAACTTCAAATTGTAAGATTATGCGATAAAAGCAGTGACATAAATGAATTCACCATGGAGAAATACATACAGATACATTAAGATCTAAGATAAATGAGTAATTTGTTGATAGAAACCATGAATATCGTAAAAATGGATGCACTTTAGCAAAAATAAACTGACGATATGAACTCAGCATGAAAAAGCAAATGGAAATAGATGAGACATGGGAGTTGTATCGCAATTTTGTCCACCTAAATCGGTGATTTTGCCCACTGTGGGGCGGTCCCTTCTTGGAGGAAAAATGTTATCCCTCACCCGACTTTATAAATGCAGAATTCTAGATTAATAACTTAACGTATATGAGAGTTTCCCTCTTGAATACTACAGTTATTAGTTACCAGTTACTCTAGAGTTTATACAACTATCGTCGAAGATCCATAAAAAATCAAATTTTAAAAAAGGAACTTCCTAAAGAACCATGCACATAAATGTTGATAAATATTTAAAAAACTGAACATCCATTAAAAAAGAGCTGTTTTCTTGATTATAACTGTTGCTCAAAATAAGGAGCATATTCAAATTTGGTCACTAATCTCTAGAGCTAATAAATTGTTTTTTAATCAAGTTAGGTTTAAACATTGAATAATATTTTTTTAAAAAAGTTCTAATGTACAAGTATAGTGCTTCGATTGCCAGGTAAAAGGCAGTATCTTCAGAAATGAGTTTTGGAGATATTTGAAGAAACGAGTTCACGATTCCAAATACTAAAAATAGAAAAACGTAGAAATTTGATGGGGGGGTTTTTTTCGCTTTTTTTTTTCTTTTTTTGTTTTTTTTTTTTTCGGTGGAAACCAAATCGGTAAGCTTGTACAATAAAGCTAACATGCAATAGATGACAAAAATGCAAAAAATAAAAAAAATGAAAAGTTTGCAGTTACTGCCCTTTACCAGCTCATGACTGAATAATGAATTACACTAATCAAAGTTGAAAGGAATGATCATTTGAGTTTATTCTAAAAGGTTGGTTACATAATTAGATGAAAAAGTTGATTACAAATGACAGTCTCCTACCACGGAAACACATGCCGCACAGAAGGATTTCGTGTTGGAAATTAGGCAGTTTATGAGTTTCTAGAGCATTTGGTACCATTCGTTTCACAACTTTAATTTTAGGACATAAATGATTTCAGGATATGGAAAACGAATTGCAATTCCCTTCTCAGAACGTCACATACATGTTATATTGGGAAGGACCAGTAGATATTACTGAATTATCCAAAAAGCGAATATTTTAACTTTTCAAAAAAAAAAATATCGAGTAAAAAATCGTTTCATTATACTATACAAGCAGTGCCAACCGCCCGCCTTAAAAGATGAACATAGGACAACGAGATCTCAGCCCTATACTTCAGGACATTTACAGTGCATTGTTTAAGCAACAAAACTAACATTTTTAGTAAATGCATGAACCAATGAATACGTAAATAAATCAATAAATTAATGGATAAATAAATAAAATAAACTATTTCACTTTTCCTGCATGCAAACTGTACTAAATATTCAAAAGTTAGAAAAAATATTAGTACAAAATAAATAACTACTGAACTAAACATTATTAGGACTTAATTAAGAGATATTGTCTGTAAGGATCAGGCAGTTTGTGATTGTTGACATTTTTAATTTTCTTTATTTTTGCAAATATTGTTTCTTATCATGAATGTAATGTTTGTGCAAAATATGAGCTTTGTCTGCCGTACCGTTTTTGGGAAATTATTTTTTTAAATTTCCGGGGCGTGACACATTTTTGCGTGTTTTTCAAATTTGCAGATTTTAAAGTTCTTGTTGCTTTAAGCGCCCCTATAATGACATGGATTTTTAAATTCTATACTAGTATATGGTCTTCTTAGATACTATTACAGCTGTCAAATCGGTGTCACTACGAAGGCGAAGGCCACAATCTCCGTTTAAAAATGACCGAAAATGAATTTTTTTACTACATTCAATGCCAATTTTCTCAAAACGCCTTCATGATGACACCAATGTTTTTACATAAATTACTAGCTACACTTGCATACATCAAAAATATGTAATAAAATTGGTGTCACTATAAGGGCGCCAGAAGATATTGGAACTTTTATGTGATAAATTTCACAAAAATGCAAATGTTTGAAACCTAACTACTACTCTCGCCCTCATAGCAGAGATCTGAAACTAATTAAGTTTGATAACCAACATGTTCGTCTAACATATGAACTAAAAAAAAACGGTGTCACTCCTATTACTTTCGAAAATATAATCATTCGGAATTAGTATGTTATGGAGTTATTTAAAAAAAAGACTTTTTTAATTCAAATGGCTTTTTGCACGGTTTGTTTTAAACTTTAATATAAAATTACAGTAGTGACACCTAAAATAATATGTCTCTAATGCTTTTTATATAAAAAAAAAGCTTTATAAAAAGCATTAGAAGCCCAGTAAATCGATATAGGTACAAATAGCCGTAATGTGTAATGTGCATTATAAGCTAAAATAGTCGTACTAATATTCATATTTTTTCATCCATACTAATTTTTTTATCTTTTATTTATATTAAAAATGCAACTATTTACAACATAATGTTTTAAATAGTTATAAACATAATATATTATATAGCAAGCATTCAGAATCTGAAACATATTTTGAGGATGACGTAGACTAAAACAAAGAAAACATAAAAAATCAAATCACCCAGTTTTAAAAAGACGGTCATCTCTTGTTGATATCTGGTAATTTTGTAGCACTAAAGCTTGGGAAAACATGGTATCCTGGAGAAGTAGTAGAAGTTGACCATTTGCTTATCTGAATACAACTAGCCCCCTCATAGCAGAGATCTGAAACTAATTAACCAACATGTTTGTCTAACATTTGCACTAATAAAATTAGTGTCACTCATACTACTTTTGGAAATATAATCATTCGAAGCTAGTATGTTGTGGTGTATTTTTTTCATTTATTATTATTTTTTTTAAATTTATTTTATTTTTTTATTTATGTATTTTGTTAATTTAATCTTATCACACCCAGATAGTGTTTTTGACCATATTTATTTTTAATTTATTACAAAGAAGTAACGTTTAACATAAACAGCTTTGGGCAGTAAGAGCGTCTTTATCTTGAATAGAAAATGCTCGTTTTGATATAAGTACTGGTGGATCTATTGTGCATAATATGTTTAGATTATCATACCAATACTCGTCTTGTTTTTTGCGACCAAACAAATTTATTTATTCCAGTCGTTCTTACTATGAATTTGACCTTTACTTGCAAATGGTCAACTTGTACTATTTCTTCGGGATACCATGTTTTCCCAAACTTTAATGCTACAAAATTACCAGATATCAATAAGAGATGACCGTCTTTCTGAAAATGTGCGATTTGATTTTTTATGTTTTCTTTGTTTTAGTCTACGTCATCCTCAAATTATGTTTCAGATTCTGAATACTCACTATAAAATACATTATGTTAATAACTATTTAAGACATTATGTTATAAATAGTTGCATTTTTAATATAAATAACAGATAAAAAAATAGTATGGTTGGAAAATATGAATATTATGACTATTTTAGCCTATGATTCACATTACACAATACGTTCATCTGTACCTATATCGATTTACTGTGTTTCTAATGCTTTTTATAAAGCTTTTTTTATAAAAAGCATTAGAAACATATTATTTTAGGTATCATTACTGTAATTTTATATTAAAGTTTAAAACACCGTGCAAAAAGCCATTCGAATTAGAAAAGTCTTTTTTTAAATAACTCCATAACATACTAATTTCGAATGATTATATTTTCGAAAGTAACAGGAGTGACACCGTTTTTTTTAGTTCATATGTTAGACGAACATGTTGGTTATCAAACTTAATTAGTTTCAGATCCCTGCTATGAGGGCGAGAGTAGTAGTTAGGTTTTAAACATTTGCATTTTTGTGAAATTTATCACATAAAAGTTCCAATATCTTCTGGCGCCCTTATAGTGACACCTATTTTATTACATATTTTTGATGTATGCAAGTGTAGCTAGGAATTTATGTAAAAACGTTGGTGTCATTATGAAAGCGCTTTGAGAAAATTGGCATTGTAGTAAAAAAAATTCATTTTCGGTCATTTTTAAACGAATTTTGTGGCAGTCGCCCTCGTAGTGACACCGATTTGACAGCTGTAATAGTATCTAAGAAGACCATATAATAGTATAGAATTTAAAAATCCATGTCATTATAGGGGCTTTTACAGCAACAAGAACTTTAAAATCTGCAAATTTGAAAAACACGCAAAAATGTGCCCCGCCCCCTAAATTTAAAAATTCAATTTCCCAAAAACAATAAGGCAGACAAAGCTCATATTTTGCACAAACATTACATTCCTGATAAGGAACAACATATGTGAAAATAAGAAAAATAAAAAATGTCAACAATCACAAATGCCGTAAAATGCCTGATTCTTACAGACAGTGGCTCTTAATACTTTTAAAGCGTTTATAATAACGAGCTCTATCATTTCCTTAAAATTGAAAATTTTTCGACTTACTTTAACACATTTCATGATAGTATACATCACGAATTTCGATAAGTTTAGTAATTCAGTTAAAACGCAATGAATCAAACATGTCTTTTTTTTTTTTTTTTTACTTAATGTTTTCTTACATTCTTCTCAAATATTTGCACTAGATTACTAAGATTTATTCTGAAGGCTGTGCTAAGGCCACTTAAAAACCATTGTACTCCAAAAATACAACATTGAAATGGAAATGTAAAATTTAGCAAACAAATCTACCAAATACATGTTTCTACGTCAACCGCACTCATATAAACAACATTTATAAATCTATTAAAGCATCTTATTAATAGGAGACGAAAAAAAAGCTAAGCATTTAGAATAGCACAAATGTTTACGATAAGAAATTATTCTTATTTGTAAGTTTATAAAATTGTGTACAGTATTTTAACATCAAATCCTCGGCTTGTTATTAAAGTCACGAAATTGTTTTTATTTTATTATAAAAGTTTGTAAAGCACTCAGTGCAAGAGATTGGATTGTGGCCAATATTAATAATCTTTGCTTCTATCAAGTTTTAAAGTATAGACTCTCAGTGTTGATAAATGTCCGCAACACTATTTATTTTACAGATTTTAGGCCACTAGCCAAAATGCTACATGTATCATTCGAAAGAAATATCGATGCAAAAGTATAAACTTTGACCCGAAAATGCCCTAAGACTCATAATTACGATATCAATATTATATATTTTGAAAAGTTAACTTTACAATCATCTTTTGCTGTCGTGTTTCTTCTTTCACAAAAAAAACAAACAAATAAATACATATGCTTTAATTAATTTCAATAAAATATTATTCGTATGAATGTTTTAAAAGAGTACGAAATATTTAATACTTGATGAAAAATAACGTTATATTTTAAAGCAACACATATAAATTGTGTGTTGTTAGATAATTGATATTGTTTTACACTTCTGGCGGATTGTAATGCATTTTATGTTATTGAATTTCATTCCTTGTTTTAAAAACAGAAAAACTTTTCAGTTGCAAGCCAGACAAGAGAAATAACATTTTATTTTTGAGTATCCTTGTACTAATTTTACGAATAAAAATGTTTTTTTCAAATCCTACACATTTAGTTTTAGTGTTAATAAGATTTGAATATTTTAGAGGAAGTTTTGTTTCTAATAAGGAGCTGAGCTGCAATTAGGGCAAATTAACAGCGATGTATGTGCTGAGTCATCGTAAACAATGTTTTTGGAATTCAGATAAAAGAAAAACGACTGTATCATATGCTTAAAAAGTAAATGTATCTCACAGTGAAATACGATCAGTTCCGCAGCAAAAAATATATATATTTGGACTCTTGATTGTAGACCTACACATGTCTATATAATATGGGGCGTGTAGCAACAGGTTCATTAAAGCAGCTGCCCCCCCCCCCCATTGCGTCGGATATTACGTTTGTTTTACGCGCATTACGCCCCCCCCCCCCTCCACTCTTTCTGAAAATTATCCTGAATCTTCAGATTAGCTGATTGCACACACAAGAGCACCACAATGTAAGGTCCTGGGAGGTCAGTGACCTCTACAAAATTTCGGTATTTGGCAAATTTTGCTTGACGATTCGGCAAATTTGGAGACACCATTAAGAAATTGGCATTTACCCAAAAACAATTATGATTCTACCTTCATAGTTTATCAATCAGTAAAATTTGGAGTTTCATTCCACAAATTGAAACTCGAAAAAGAAATAATAATTTTTGGTGGCCCTGTGCTCTTGTTACCGATAAATATTTACAATGACATACTTTTATCCTGAGATAAGGCCATTATTTCTTATACTGATTATTGAAAAACTATATGTAATAGTGATTTTTTTTCTTTTCTTTTGCCGGCATTGCCTCTTCCGTTTAACAACCTGTAACCAAAATTCATTGCTTTTTTTCAATGATGGTTTCGATTTTTCTGCCTATTACTTACCTTTTGAGACAGAACATTGAAATTTTAATCTGCTGCTCATTCATACATCACTTTTAATTGATATTTATAACTTATCTTTTACAACGACTTTTGCTAGCTTTATAGGAAAGATTTCTAATGCAAAATCCATAACATCTTTCATCCAAATGCTAAAAGTTTATTTTATTTTAAAACAACTTCCCATAGTTTATTATAAATTATGCTTTTTACTAGGAATATAAGGTACAATCCATTTAATGGTTATTAAATTAAGCTTTACCCACAACCTAACAGTGCTCATACTCCGGGCATAATTTCATATACTTGATTGATTATCGTTAGATGACAGAGGACATTTATAAGCATTATTAGCGTGTACTTACCAAAACTGATTTGAGTAAACTCTAAATATAGCATACGTGCTTATAGGAGATTTAATAAACATATAAGTAGCTGCTCGGAAATGATGGGAACAATCATATGCGTTACCATAATTTATTGGGAATGTAATCTAAAAGTCATATTTAGAAATTTTTTTAATCTCATGCATTTAAAACGATATGCCATGCAGATGAAAAATGTTTTTAAAAAGTTATGAACTTTTTTGATACAATAGATAACGGATAGCAAACTCGGTACTGTTTCACAGTGGCAAGCGATGACATACTGGAAAGTTTAAAAAATTGAGAAAAAAATGTTTTTAGGAACTCTTCCCAATCTCTGAAAAACATATTCAAAAAAGCCAATAAAATCTTAAATTTGGTAAATATTTTTGTGATTTTAATTGTTTAATTACATTTTCAATTAATTTCAGTGGGATTCGAATGCCCCTACGTTTGCCTAAGAATTCTCGGAAACATTTTTAAAATATGTAATAAATTTGGTTTTACTGCAATTTCCCAAGCTGTCAATTTAGTAAGAAATGGAAACGTTTTACCTTACTGTTCACTAGTTTAAACACATTTGTGCACTTTTTATTTAAAAATATGGGGCTTTCTTTGAAAAATGATGCTTGTCAAAAAGTTAGTTACACTGAAGAACACGTTTTCAAGAAAGTTTTTTTCCTTATAGAAAAAAACAGGGCATTGCTTCTTTTTTTTTAGCTAGAACAGTTTAAAAAGTGTTCATATAAAAAACTTATCAATATTGAAAGTTACAATCAATACATTACAAAGTTACAATCAGTACATTAAACAATCAATACATTAGGTAAAAAAGACAATTGTAAAAAAAGAGAATTAGGTAGACGATTTGCGATATTTTATCACTATTTTGAGAACTATGATTTTCTAAAATTCGAAATATCTGAATTGAGACACGGAGAAAAGTATTTTAATGTGTTTTTATACACTTATTTTCAGATTTTACGAGTAAATTTGAAACTCTTCCAGCAGCGCCCCAAAATTGAATATTTGGGAATGATAGCTTTCAATTTATCGAATGAAACTCTGAATGTTACCGAATGAATAACTGCAAGCAAGCTCGGAAGAATACATCTAATAAAGAGAAAAGTTAGAAATCACTAAAAAAAAGTATTATAATAATAGCAATATTGCATTTTCATCTCCAAATTTAGCGATCTGTCGGACAAAAGGGGCCGAATAAGGAAATTTTTGGGAGGTCACAGTGCCCTCCCGTGACCCTAAATCCTAGAGCTGGCTAAAAAACGTACCAAAACTTTTTTGAAAGATATAATAAATGCGGTTTTATTGCAATTACCTTAACTGTCGATTGAGTATGTATTGGAAACATTTTCCCTTCAGCAAGAATCTTACCTCTCAATATGTGCCCCCCTCAATTGAAATCTCACGCCTCTGAGAGAAAATGAACAATCAATATTTCCTAAGGCGTGGAATTGGACAATAAAGAAAGGCACTTAGGTCATTTTCAAGATCGTTAAAAGGTACTTTACCCGTTAAGAGCTTTTCTGATTGTTTTGCGCACCGACTAAGATGCTTTGTTTAGCAGCATTGTGCATCATAAATCTATAATTTTCCTTCCCATTTAGGCGACCTTCATTATCCTAATAATATCATTCTAAAGTCAGACCAAACAACGTAAGTAGAAGCACAAATTTGTAATTACAAATTTGTGCTTCTACTTACGTTGTTTGGTCTGACTTTACTATTCAGCACAAAGGTATTTATTTATCTTAATATCATTCTAGTTCAATATTGTTCTTCTTTGGAAATACACAAAAAACGTGTAACGCACTTAAAACTTCGTATTAACTGCTCAACAGTTTCAAGTTTTAGAGTAAGATTTTTTAGATTAGCATTGGGAAATTTGTTAAATATTAAAATTTAAAATTATATCTCGAATTTACCTACTTAAAACGTTAAAATGTTAGCGTAGTACTTCTTCAGTTAATTACTTTGATTGGTGCTATGATAATAATAATAATAATATGTTGTTTCGATCACAGACCAAATATTTTAGGCATGAAAATTCCAAATTTTCCCCAATTTACTAGATTTAAAATGATAATTTGTGTTAAAGGTTTGCTATGAATTAGTGCTCCAAATTTGTAACTTCCAAATTTGTACTTTCCAAACATTAAAATTGAATATTTCATTCAATTTACCAGCTTAAAAACTGAAATTTTGGCATAAGATTGCTTCGATTAACATTTAATTGATTTCTAACTTCGATTAGTACTATTTTATTCAATAAGCAAGTTAAAATTCAATACATGAAAATACAGAAATATCTCCAATTTACCTTTGAAAAGCAGAAACTTTATAATAGTATTACTTCAAGTAGCATTGGCGGGTTACTTTAATTAAAATTAGTTTCCTTCTATTAGCATCGGGTTACTATGGTTACCATACAACAAATTCACTAACTGAAAAAGGCTTGTAGTACGCAATATGATACAAAATACTGTAAAACTGCTACATCATGATGGCGTATTACTTCGCTTTTAATCTAAAGACTGATTTCAGTGGGAAAGATGAAAGTTCACATTTCCTCAGTTCTTTCAACTATTTCTGCTGCTTCAAGTTCCCAAAATAACGTCGTAATGAATGAAGAAATGGTGACAAAAGCTTCTATTGAGTGAAATTTCAAAAAGAAGTTAAGATTTTCCTTGAGCAACAATTGTGCTAGGATACTTCTTTTGTGCATCATTGCGCTAATTATCATACGATAATAATAAATGCTATCTTCATAATGAAGAATGTATTAAGTATTAAGGTGAATCAGCTGTTTTTAAATATTTCACGTTAAACACAATTTTCACTGCGGTAAGTTCTGAAATCTTATCGTAAGAGTTAATTTTCCACTAATCTGAATAATCATTAAATGATAAAAGCAAAAAATAGTTATAAATACGTTTTTCCAAATATTAAACAACGAATTTTCTTGCTTTCCTTGCACTTAAAGCATAAAATTTGAAAAGATATTCTATACTCGAGTTTCGGTATCATAATAAGTCGTTTTCTCAAATTAAAATCTGTTTCGAGTTTCGAACTGTAAATGGTCACTGATAAAGAAGCGAACTTCTATGGTAATAATTATTTGAAAATACTTTGTTCATTTAAGATTTTTTTTTTAAGTTGGACATTTTTAATAGTTGATGTTTTCAATTTTCGTGAAAATTTCAGGTTGTGTTTGTAGTACTATAATAAGGAAAAATGAAGCATATTTTGTTAAAAGTTTGATTTGTTTCTCCCTGAGTAGAGGTCAAAGTTTAAGGTCACGAATGTATGGTACTAAGCATAGTGAATGTTTCGGAGAAATTGAAGGTGTCAACCATCAGGCTCATGTAAATTTTGTGTGGCTTTAAAAAAATGACTCATAAGGATTTTCTGAAATATCACATTTTACGTATGTACTACGGTCGCGAAAGTCAATAGTGTTTAAACTGATGACAAAAAAGTTACATAACTTTAACCTTCCGTAACTCTTTAGAATGTCCATAAAACCATTCGCGGAACCAAAAACTGTCAACCCAAGTCGTAATTTTAAAACATACTAACATACTATCAGATCACAGATTGTATGAAAGGCAAACTTCCGATTTACACGCGGAAATGGACGCATCTATTAGTTTTTAGGGATGTCAGCATTTGCAGTTGTATGCTAGCCTCTAAATTAAGCAGAGTCTCATTCAAATGAGCGGAACAAGCGTACATAATTTTTTTATCTCTCCCCCTTATTCAGATAGACTCGTCTTAACTGGACGTTTGCCAACTCCATACAAACCGTGGTTAAACTGTATATTTACTTCAGAATAAGGTGCTTTAAATTTGGTATTTTACTGTACCAAACATTTCTCAGTACTATTAAAAGGAAAGGAGCAATTTTCTGACATTACAGGAAAAATTGTCGATATCTTGACGTGTGTCAAGCTTGTTTTTACCTACAAGGACACTTCAACTTCACAGAAAGTAATGTAGAATGCTAAACATTGGTTAACTTGCTGGTGCTTTCGTTTTTTTAAATAGATTTTGGAAAATTTGAACAAAAAATTAAATAGAAATTATTGTCAATCCTTCTCCTACTGAGAAAATATTTTTAAAGCTAAAAAAAGGGAAGAATTATATTATTCAATAGTTGGGGGGAGCAAATCTACCCTTTCAGCGTCCCAATGCTCTTACAAGGATCTATGCTTTCACAATTCAGCCAGATTAAGTTTGGCCTGCCTACAGTCCTTAATAATAATGCGAATTGTATTTCAAAAGAGTTTGAATTTTTTTATTTATTTTATTCATTTTGACAGGTTGTAATAAAAATATCTTTAGCAATTTCACGAAGTAACGTACTGATTTTTTTTTATTTACTAGAAAATCACCCGACAAGATATGACGGGTGAAAATTGCTTCTACATTTGAACGAAGCAATTGTCTGTTTGATGATATTTTGATAGTTGAAATTTTGAAACTAACTCTAGTGGATTAACCCTCAACGCAGTAGATAGCGTTCATTGTTTTCGTTTATTCATTCTCCTGAAATGACAGTTTTACCAGTAGAACAGTTACGTTACCAGATCCAGTTCATCCTCGTCACGATAACCAAAGACCACATTACCAAAAGACATTATCAAATCATCATGTCGTGGCACGAGTTTCACAGTTGATGACGTTAGCGTTACTTGATAATTGGCTATTATATATAAGATGATTTGCATGTGTTTTTCCCACACAACTTCAATGCTTTTGACAACGCTGAAACCAAATGCGTTGCGTTTTTTGAGACTAATTAGTGCAGAAAAAAAAAATAATAATCTCTTCACATTCTCCGTTTTTTACGGTACAGAGATTTTACTACAAACCTAGAAAGTTTTCTCATTGCTTTTACGCTTAAATAGAGGTCATGTTTGTCTTCAAGAACTTAAACCACATATACGTATATGTATGAAAAAAGAATGCGTTTACTTTATCAAAGGCGAAAAGGGTTTTCTGTTTTCCTTGCAACCCCCCAGGAGCAAGAGTGAAATATAATCTAACATTGCTCCGTAAAAACGCAAACACAGAAGAAAAAGAACTGAATGCTACGAGACTTTGTTTTATCGCCTCCGGTGCTAGGGGCAAAAGGCAATGCTTGCTTGGTGTTTTCAGCTTGTTTAGAAGAAATAAAAGAATTTGAGTTCTTTTTTTAGCACGAGGCATAGTCGCTGCACTTCTAAAAAGTTACTCGGATATACATAAATAAATAATAAGTGAAGAGAGATAGATATATATACAACATCTTGAAAAAAAAATGAATGCCGGTAATTTAGCAAAACTTTACCTTAATTTTTCAAATTTAGAAGAATCATTTTTATTTGGGCGCTACGGTAAATTGGCCGTGTTTTTGCAAGCATAAATACGAAAAGCAGTTCTTCGTATTTAATTTGTACAGTTAAGAGTTCGAGATACTCACATTTTTCAAGGGTCTTTACCTTTGAGAGCTTCATCTAAAAACACAATAAATTCTCTTCCATTTGGGTGGTACGGTTAAATCAGCTATATGTGTGAATTTCAAGCCTTTTTCCCCTAATAGTTGCATCCAAAAGTTGAAGCTATTTCCTCAAAGTTAGGTAGAATGTAAAATCACTTACCTGTTTCAAAAATCTATTCATGGCAAATTGTGTTTTAATTTATACATATTAGGCTACTCATCCAGCTAAATCAATTAAGTTACTTTGAAAGATAAACATGAAATAAAAAATCACATGGATAAAACATAAATCACAAAAACACAATTACTACACTATAAATTTCTTATACTTTATCTAATACCGTAAGACTTCGTTGTAACGATATTCGATAAACAATAAATCCATCTCTTCACTGACTGACCATTGATGAGATGGAAAAGTTAACAACCAGTTTACTGGCGGAAAAGAACGCATCTATTAGGTTTTCAGCGATGCAAGCTTTCGCAATCGAGTGTAAGCCTCTAAATTAATCGGAGTCACATTAAAATGAGTGAACCACGAGCATCAAAATTTTCCTTTTTTTCCCCCTCTATCATATAGACTCGTCCTTACTGGACGTTTGCCAATTCCACAGCATTCGCGGACAGACTGTATAACGATAAGATTTTGTGGCCCTTTAAATTTTCAAGCTACAGTGGCCACCGCTTATATGAATCACGCTTATTCAAAACAGTTTTAGTTACGTAAAACGGCTGATTCAACAAAGCGGCTGGATCAATAAAGCTGGCTTTTGTTCTGTTTCTGATGATTTGATTCATAAAAGTGATTGATTCAATTAACCACTAATTCAATTAACCGGCGTCCACTGCATATAGTGTAATTCTCCCATACATTTTTAATTCAATTCATTTCAATCAGGGTTATATATTTTTACAAAAATGCATTTTACAAAAAAAAAATTATTTAAAAATTGGAATATTAAATAAAGAACTTTATATTTTAGTGCCTAAATAAAGTTATTTATTAGTAAATAAAATATTAAGGTAATTGATTCAACTATTAAAGTAGCAAAATATATTTAATTTACTGCTTTGCTACGCAGTAATAAATACATTAGTAACACCTATAATAAAAAATTACCATGCGACGCAGCGATGAGAAAATTACTCATCCATGTGCCGCGAGAATTAAATATCGTTCAAGAGAAAGCCAAAAGTTTAGGTGTGAAAATACACCGATCACAGCAACACCACATGACCATGACGTATGAAATTTAAAGTTTGTTGGATTTCTCCGGGACCCCTTATCAGATCCAGACCAAATTACAATGGGACCATTTGGGAAGTATACCCTTCCAAACAAAAAAAAATTTCAAATCGGTCCAGTAGTGTTGGAATAATTCGAAAACACACATAAAAAGCCGCAATACGAAATCATAACCTCCTTTTTTGAAGTCGGTTAAAAACTTTTTTTTTTTGCCAATAAGTTATTTTAAGATGTTTAATTCTATAAAATCTCTTCCTGTAACTAGTGAACAATAGTGTAGAAACGCTTGTCCAGTTAACACCTACTGCAGTTAGACCCTTTTCGCTTCCTAAGTTTTCTGTTTTTTCTAAATTATTCTTGCATAACCCCGCCATGATAATGCTCAAAATTTTTTAAATATTAGGTCCTAAAATAGCGATTTATCCCTCATTTCGGGATAATTTGCCCTTGGTACCCTAAGTATTGTATTGATATTGAACTTTATAATTATTTAACACGGTTTAACAAGGTCCTTGAATCGCTAGTACTAAGCTATGTAAACAACTGCTTTAAAACAAAAATATTTCCTTTCATAAAGTTATAAATTATATAAAAATAATTTAAAATGCAGTTCTCAGAAGAAAAAAAAATCAGCGAATGCTGTTGTTCTTTGAAACTCTTAAATTGTCTCTTCTAATCTAATACAAAAAGTTGGATGCCCATTTTCTTTTAAAATGAATGTTTGAAACAAAGTTATTAATGTCCTTTCATTTTTCATTACAAAGAATATGCTCCGAAAGCTTTCTTTTCGTTAAAAAAATCAAATGCTTTCCAACTAAGACACAGACGTGAAGAGAAGATTTCCAATAAAAAGGCGTAGAGATATAAATGAACTGTCAATAAAAGGTTTAAAATATACAAAAAGGATTACTATTGAGAGGACATGGTCGTATCCAATTTCCGTCGCTTTCGTGAGAAATGTTGAATCAATAACACTTTAAGGACTGCAATAAAAGTTTTCCAATATATCGTTTAATTTTTTGCTTTCTTTATTCATTTATTTTATTTATTTATTTTTTTTTCATCAATACGTTCCTTAAGATAGTTGCTTTAGTAAAATTTAAAGATCTGACGGGAAGAAAATATTTATAATAATTAAAAAGAAAAATTAAGAAATGTTTTATGTTTATGATTTTTAATTAAAATGTTAAATTAACTTATTTTTAGTCTCG